>NC_090272.1:141093192-141275692 GCF_040414725.1 Anabrus simplex
CATTTTTAGGCCTGTAAGTGTTCCCTGTTTTGGTTTATATGAATTCTCCGCCACTGCGTCATTTTCCTATCTCATTATTATTATTACTCTTATATTACTTTCTATTATTATTCTTATTTCATCATTATATTATTTCTATATTATTGTTATTATTATTATAGTAATCGTAATTGTCCCGAAATTAACGGTTACAGTTTGTATGCCTTATGTCATGTTGTGTTTTGTTTTGTATGTGTTTCTTATGAATTGTATCCCTTGTTGTTGTTTTGGTTCTCATTGTGTGTACCGTATGTGCAGATGGTTGTGGGTTCATCGCATCCATGTTGTTCAGTGCCTTTGGGTCCGGTTCCATGGCTAAATGATTAGCGTGCTGGCCTTTGGTCACAGGGGTCCTGGGTTCGATTCTCGGCAGGGCCGGGAATTTTAACTATCATTGGTTAATTTCGCTGGCACAGGAGCTGGGTGTATGTGTTGTCTTCATCATCATTTCATCCTCATCACGACGTGCAGGTCGCCTAGGACGTCAAATCAAAAGACCTGCACTTGGCGAGCCGAACGTGTCTTCGGACACTCCCGGCACTAAAAGCCATACACCATTTCATTCAGTGCCTTTGGGAGTATTTATTTCTAGTCTGATTGCCATGTCTTTTTATGTTTGTGCAATACATAATACAAGGCTGGACTTGGAAATTAAAAAGATGGTGCATCAGGGCAATGCATTCTACTAGAGTGCAGGAAACCTTGTATGGAATACGAAGTACCAAGGAATTGTAAAGAGATAATGTACAAAATGTATTATGAACCAATATTGACTTATGCAGCTGAGACTTGGACAATGACAAGTAGGGAGGGGAGTAGAATTCAAGCCAGAAAAATGAAATACCTATTAAATATAATAGGAAAGACAATGAGAAAAAAAGATGTTAGAAAGGAAGTCAAAATAGAAAACCTAAATGAAAGAACTGATAGGAATAAACTAAGATGGTTTGGACATACAAAGAGGATGGAGGAGAAAAGAATACCAAAACAAATGACGGAGATGAAGTTCAAGGGAAAGAGAGCGAGAGGGAGACCTAGAACAAGGTGGATCAATTCAATAAAGAGTGCAAGAAGAAGAAACCTGGATTGGGACAAAATGATGGAAGAGGAATGGTGAAAGGAGAGACGAAGGTGGACAAGTGCCATAAATGTCCCAACCCAGCAGGAGTTGATTTAAAAAAATTTTTTTTTTTGCTATTTGCTTTACGTCGCACTGACACACACAGGTCTTATGGCGACGATGGGATAGGAAAGACCTAGGAGTTGGAAGGAAGCGGCCATGGCCTTAATTATGGTACAGCCCTGGCATTTGCCTGGTGTGAAAATGGGAAACCACGGAAAACCATCTTCAAGGCTGCCGACAGTGGGACTTGAACCCACTATCTCCCGATTACTGGATACTGGCCGCACTTAAGCGACTGCAGCTATCGAGCTCGGTGACAGATGCATTAAGGTCAGGTGGTAAGGTGTAGTACTGTATATGGAACATATCAGTACACTTAAATATAACACAGAATCTGCACTTACTAACCACTTAGTAGACACAGAACATGAATATGCTCAGATCAATGCAAGGACAGAAATTCTCCAAATGAGCGCTAAAGGGCATTTTCTTAACACTTAAACAATATACAAAATATATACAATCACACACACACACTATATCTCAAAGAACCAATGTTCTCAAAGAACAGATGAATTCAAACCATATTCACTACAGTACCACATCATATAAAACTGCCGTTCTAACTGCAATATTACAGGATGGGAATTTGAATCTACTCTATGTCTTGTTTTTTATTCCAGGCCTTTGTGAATTTTTTTGTATGCCATGTGTTATTATGCCATGTTGTGTTTTGTTTTGTATGTTTCTTGTGCATTGTACTTCTTGTTGTTGTTTTGGTTCTCACTGAGTGTGCCGTATGCATAGATGGTCATGGATGCATGTCTTGTTCAGTTTCTATAGCTGTTCATCACCCAAAATTGTAACACATTATGCAATTCTAAAATAATGCACCAGAAATTATGTTATGAAAGACATGCAAGAAGCCTTGTTCGAAAGAAAATATTAAGTGTTCCCATCTTGGGAGCCACTTGCTGAGGATGGTTGTTCAAAGAGTGGTTGAAAGTACTCTAAAGAGGAAATTTGTTTACTGTCAAAAACAGCAATGAATTTAGATACTTACTGTAAGAGATATTTATAAAGGAATATTTTTAAATAAAACTTTCCCTGACATATCTATACCATAACATTTGATTTCTTTCCTTGTATTTAGATCCCAGAAGAAATAAAAATGTTGCTTCCAGTTTGCTATAGCATATATAATCTGCATGCTATTTAAAAAGAAATATGTTCTAATGGGTTTATGATTTTAAAGAAAAGATTTCTGAAGTTAATGAATATATAATGGGAATTTAACTTTTACATTTAATTTCTTCACCATTTCATTATTTTTAAAATTTTGAACAAAATTTTGAAACTTTTTTTCACAGTCTATCTGTCCCAACATTATTTGTCATGGAATGCATGTCTTGTTCAGTTTCATAGCTGTTCATCACTCAAAATTGTAACACATTATGCAATTCTAAAATAATATACCAGAAATTATGCTATGAAAGACATGCAGAAGGCTTGTTCGAAAGTAACAAGACTGATTATATTGAGGTTAGTCTAGAATGTTCCCGGTAACTAAAATGAATTAAGGTATATCTTTTATACTGAGATAAATTGAAACCCATGAAGTATAATAATTTGAAAAGCACTGAAAAGCATATAGACTGTCAAATTGTTTTACTTACTGATTTATCAATCTCTAATTTTAAGGGGTTTGAGTTCCTGTCTCATATATAGACGTGTTGGAGAATGGAGATGTGCTAGATATGAAAATGGTGGCAAAATAATATGCACGTTTCTTGAGGAATGAAGATTGTTTGGGAGATATGATTTAGGTCAATAACTGGTGAAGTTGTAAAAGATGGACAAAATAATTTTTGGACTCCTTGAAAAAAAAAGAAAATGAAATGTTGTGTGAGATATGTTAAAAGGGCAAGACAGATTGAAAACCATGGACACAAGATAGGCTAGCTGAAGAAAGAGGATGTTGTGGAAGGTAATTTATAGGGTAATGATAGATAAGCTTGAAGATTATGCACATTCTAGCCTTCAGAAGTCTATGAGCACTGATTCCAAAGAATGAAAGCTGACAAAGGAAAACTGAATTAGGAAGGTAAAAGAGTTTATAATTCTATAACCACTGTTTACTTTCTGAAAGTTTTTATAGCAAATCAGTCAGACCTTGGAGCATGTTAAATATCAAAACTGAAAATGGCTCAGGAGCTTCTGATGCAAGTTTAGTTTCTTACTGTTGCAAATACCTATGTATGACCATAGTAAACAGTCTTGTTATACATGTGAACTAATAACATCATTTATCCCAGATTTAAGGAGGCATTTTCTAATGGGTTCTATAAATTTATATCTACCTACAAATAATATGACTACAATCAAATGCCTAGGCAATTCAATAAATGATTTATGTCTTACTTATACAAAGAATTACTCTAGTTTTGCCATACAATATAACACATTTCTTTTCTATAAATCTCTATCTAAAATTTTTTAATTTTTCTTGATAAACTTGTATACCGGTACTATAAAACATATCCATTATGGTGCTGCTATAATACTTGTCAAAATACAAGCATTGGTATCAAAATGAAACTCGCACCTCCCATCAAAGGTATTATGTAGAGAGGATAAACAAAATATTGCATAGTTAAACTGACTTCAAGTAGGAGGTGTACATGCATTGACATATTTTATTGTAACAGTTTTCATTAAGTATAAAACTCTTATTTGACAATCAAACACAATATTTACACATTTTCAGTTGTAGTAGGCTATGTAAGGGGACCTAAAGCATCAAAGGTAAAATTGAATGTATCCTCTTTCATGTTTAAATTCTTTCCCAGAACCATTATAGGGATTAACTTCTCAGTAATCAGGACGTGTAATAATTTTAAAAATGGGGAAAAGGCAAAGGCCTACTCATTGGGTTTTTAAGACGTTGTCCAATGCAAGTCTGACTTTGTGAGTGAAATAAAAAGACATGTCAGATAGTCAGTTAACACATTGAGCAAAGGTGATTTTTTAAACCTTCCCATTGGACTGTGTTTTCTTGATTATCATGATTTTCAAATGTAGAAATCTGTGGGCTAAAATATAAATATGCATAAATGGAATGAAAAATATATTTTTTCTGACAATATTTGTAGCAGTCCCTAGGGACCACCATGGTCCTGTTGTAAAAATGTTCTACTGGGACGAGTGGCCCAGCTTAGCATTCCGGGCAAATTTCCCTTACATTTATAGGAAACTTTCATTCAATGTTTTCGTGCTTCAACAGTTGGAAAGACAACACCCGCCCTGATATAAGTTTATTGTTCTTTTATGTCGTATGCAATTGCACTTTTATATAATCATTGTTTTGAGGCAACATTTCTGTGTATGGCAGGTATTTAGTGCTATTGTGTTAGTATGTAACTTTGTACTGAAATATTAAACAATTAAATAATTTAAATGTAGTATTTCTAGCTTGTACTTTGACATGGTGATTAACTCTATTTAACATCTTGACCATTTATTGATTTGCCTCTGAGGTCAATCAATGAACTTAAATTTTACACTACACAATAACACAGTAGGACTCAATTCATATTTCCACAATGTGATAATATATTATTATGGTTACCATTACTAACATTATTACAGATTATACAGGAAAAAACAAAAAAATTAAGGCTCTTTTCTTTCAACAGATTTCTGGAGTAAGTTTCATCTGGACTAGAACATGTTTGCAATAGTGATTCCATACTCATTGGCATGTCACGAATTATGTGCTGTTGGTGCTGCTTTACAGTGTTGAAGTCTGGGTACTTATGGCTTCCTCAATGAACTGACTGCAGGCTTTTAAAATGTGATTGTATCACAGAATATTGAAGATCCCACAATTAGATTCCATCACCAACATAGAATTCATGCCCAGAAATTATGTTAAGTCTTTGTAAAATGCAGGAAAGCTGTCTGTTTCAGTCACATCTTCTCCCCCTGTGGGTGGGGGTGGTATAATAACATCCACGATATCCCCTGCCTATCATAAGAGGCGACTAAAAGGGGCTCCGGGGGCTCTGAAGCTTGGAGCGCGGGTTGGCGACCACAGGGCCTTAGCTGAGTTCTGGCATTGCTTCCGCTTACTTGTGCCAGGCTCCTCACTTTCATCTATCCTATCCAACCTCCCTTGGTCAACTCTTGTTCTTTTCCAATCCTGACGCTATTGGGTTTGCAAGGGCTAGGAAGTCTTTCAGTTTCACGTCCTTCGTGGCCCTTGTCTTCCTTTGGCCGATATCTTCATTTTTCGAAGTGTCGGATCCCTTCCATTTTTTCCCTCTGATTAGTGTTATATAGAGGATGGTTGCTTAGTTGTACTTCCTCTTAAAACAATAATCATCACCACCACCTCAGTCACATATTCCAAAATGACAAATGACAGCCTAATGCAACTGATCACAAAAGGCATGATAGAAAGGCTATATAAGGAGACCTAAAGTTGGATATAAGCAAAGAAGATTATCATGAACGCAGAACCTCCAATAATAATAATAATAATAATAATAATAATAATAATAATAATAATAATAATAATAATAATAATAATAATAATAACCTACAAGAATACTTGCTTGTCAGAGTGCCTCAGAGAAATGCAATGAAATAAGAACATCAATAAAATGAATCTAAACTCTCATCAACTATCCTACTCCAAATTACACAGGCAGATATTAGAAATAAAGTAATAACTTGAGTGCAAAACCATACATCTTCCTTTAGGTAATTAGCAATTTTCTACTCCCTCTGTTTAGCAAAGTATTACTATTTTTTGTGAGTTATTTAGAATATTGGAGAGATTGCTGTACATCAATGATTTCCTATACTTTCTCTGAGAGTGACTTTTATGAATTATAACTGAATCACAGAGCATATTTAATACTGTCATAAGTCATAAAACTTCATATGGAAGTTCAAACTACTTAACTCTGTTTTGTAGATATTTATTTACTATCAATAATAGTGTATATGAAGAATGTATCTTGGAGAATGCAGAGTCATTCACTGCAAGTGACACACAATATTGTGGCTTATAGGAGAGTTGTGAACAGTGATAAACTAGTATTCAACCTCATTAGATGTATACCATTAAATTTGGAAGTCAAACCTCTTGATACTGATAAATGCAACTGAAGAACAAACAAATTCATAAAAGGGAAGCATAAAGTAATCGTAGGGCTAAATGACACCAAGTGGAAGGGAAGAGGAGAAAGGATACTGAAAGATGGTTATAGACTGTTTTATAAAGAAAGACTAGAAAGTCAAAAATGATAATCTTCCAGAAGGATATATAGAATACATGGAAGGGTAAAGTATGTAAATGACAGGATAATTATTTGACAGCAGCTGGAACACTGGATTTTTTCCAAGTATATGATACAGTTATTAGAAGTGAAGAAGGTCCAAGGTACAGGTTTTGCAAATAGTTACAATTTTGTAAGGGGTATGATTTGCTGATTTTGCTGGTAAAAGTAATACTACATGCTCATACATTGTAGGTCTTGTAGCTACTGTGTTCACAGGGAAAAGAACCAGTGGAGTTGAAGTAGTTTATAGTGAGAGAATATTCTTGAAGTTTGAATATAACTGTGAGGTATTTTGGGCAGAAAATTACAGGTGTTAGGTGAGGATGACAGAAGATTGAATGCTAGTGTCAAACTTTGACTGATTTTTGTGTAGACAAGGATGATATGTTGTTATGAAGGATACTGAGTCTGGTTGCTTGAGGAGCAATGGTCAGACTTCATAACCTGGGAAATTTGGAAGTAGGGAAGAAATGAAAAAAATAAAATAAAGCAGTTATCTTTTGTTTTTTCTAGCCTCTGTGGCTCAGGCGGCAGCACGCCGGCCTCTCACCACTGAGTTCCATGGTTCAAATCCCGGTCACTCTGTGTGAGATTTGTGCTGGACAAAGCGGAGGTGTGACAGGTTTTTCTCTGGGTACTCCGGTTTTTCCTGTCATCTTTCATTCCAGCAACACTCTCCAATATCATTTAATTTCATCTGTAATTAATTAATCGTCACCCCAGAGGAGTGCGACAGGCTTCGGCACCTGGCACAATTCCTATCCTCGCCGCTAGATAGGGGCTTCATTCATTCCATTCCTGACCCGGTCGAATCACTAAAACAGGCAGTGGATTTTCATCTTTTGTTGAGGTTAGGTGCTTCCCTAGACCTGAGCACTGAACTATGATGCAGTTCATTTTTTATTTTCTGATTAAATTTTATTTAAAGCCTGGTTACTTCCTGTGCTTCTGTGTACCTGCAATTAATTGTTGTAGAAACAGGATTTTAAAACACGATTCCTGACTCATAAATCAGAATAATTATTTCAATTCATTTTGTGAATGGAGGCTAAGCTTATACAAGATTACATTTAAGCTTCCAGACTTCTACTGCAACAATATCACAATTATATGTATATTTGGGAGTGTGCAATGATTTGGATTCACAAGAGAAAATTATATAAATTGAGTCCTACTGCATAATACTACAAAATTCATCACTACATTCGCCTTTAGAATGGATTTTATTCCTTTTATTTATTAGATCAATATATTTTATTAAGTGTGATTAATTTTCAAACACTACAGTGAAAAGGTGTATAAGAAAATTCAGAAATTTTTGGCAGGAGGTGTATATTAAGCACCCACCTGAACTGAAGGTTTTTGACCCGGTTCAAGAGATCTGCATGCCCCGATGAGTATTGTTCTATGACATCCTTAACATCGTAAGGCTTCAGAGCCTCTCTAAACTTCTTACGAGCCACAAAATACTTCAGCTAAAGAGCAAGACAAACAAGGTACCATTCGTCACAGTGAAGACACACACATACACAGGATATAATGTGGAATGATGGTGTCTGCAGGCCCGAGTAGCTCAGTCTCTTGGGCTATCTGGTGCAAGTAAAACAGCTGGGTTTAGGAATAATTGTCTCAATTCAGAGAGAACAAGATGTGTGTCAAACATTCTGTTGTGTTCAGAGTCACTTCATAGTTATACTAAGACAGGTCAGACATGCCATGTTCTTTGTGGAATTAATATAACTGACATGTTAAGAAAAAGTCATTTCTTTTTTATCTGCTTCTGTGAACTCATGAGACTTTCTAGTCATATCTCAAAAAAAAAAAAACAACTTATACAACATTAAAGCATGTAATGAACAAATCACAGATCAAGTAGGATGTAGAAGGTGTGCCAAAAATAACTTGCATTAAAAAGCAATATCTTCATTCCAAGCATCCTTATCTATCAAAGGAATACTGAATTTGTAGATTTGAAGAAATATAATCATTTTACACAAATTTAGCATAATTATTCAAAATAATCATGAAAAATTCTGTAGAATTGTGACTATGAAAGTGATTTAATGTGCAGCAGATAATGTCCAATCTATAACAGCAAATTCTCAGAAAATTCCACAGAAATAAATTACTTTAATAAAAATTAACTATTACAAGGGTGTGGTGTAATTTTACTATACAGAACAAAGTTCTGGAAATCTCATTTGAACTAGGAAACTTAAATTTTTTCTTTGCATTCTTATTTTGAATTCCACAAGTTTTGAGAGAACAGTTTAAGAATGTTTTATGTTTGTCATTCGAAGTTATGGTAGCTGTGATAATGATCTTTTCTGTATTTAAGAATTATTTTACATATGTTTATGAAGTTATTATGGTATATTATGGGTATATAAGCACAAAATCACTTTAACCAAGCAGTATTTTAACAACGTATGCACAATATAACTGTATTTTGTGAAAGATTCATTAAGAATTATAGGAACAGAAGTGCAAACATACGTGCATTAAGAATTTAAACAGTTTTGAAAAATGCTGTGATAGAGATGTAATATATATGTGTATCATGTACATACAGGATTTGCTATATAGGCAAATTAAGAGAATAGCGGCAGACAGGATAGTATGGATAGCTGCCATGTGAAGACCTTTCTCATGGTAGATCATGGTATCTGTTGAATCTGTACAAGTTTATATTTACTGTTTTTGTGTTATTAAGCACAGGTCCACATCCCTTGCTTGTTCTTGGAATATTGGATTTTGTCAATGAAATGTAACCAAATTACATAATATATTTTCATTATAGACTGTTATGCTCTTCAGCGTTCAGTCTATGTCTTTGTGGATCAACTACTCACCTCCACAATCCTCTATTTGTGACTAGCTCCATGGCCCCATTTAGTTCTACACCTCTTATCTTTAAATTGTAAAAAATTAATGACTTAAACCATTGTTCTCTTGGCCTCTGCCTGTTTCTCCTACCCTTCATGGTCCAGTCCCTTTTTCTCCAAGGTAACCTGTCACTTCAATCCATCTCACATGACCTGAATGTGTCAGGCTATCAAGTTCATTCCTAACTTAGCCTGCATGTCCTCATTCTGAGTACCCTCCTGTCATTGTTCCCACCTGTTTGAATTATCATTCTCATTATTTTTATGTCCATTATTTACATCTTACAAGGAATCCTGAATCTACCCAGCTTTCACTCCCTCACACTGAAGTTGGTCAGGGGCCAGACTAATGTAAAGATAATTTTGTCCAGAAACTTGCTTCTTTCTTACAGAATACCATTAATACAACTGCAAGTTCACTGCAATAGCCTTGTTATACCTTTAGTCAATTTTACTTGCTATACTGCCATCATCGGAGAATATAAAAACCTAAGTACTTGTTGCAAATGTTTCACCTGCTCCAGTTTTGTATTGCCTACCTGACCTTCAGTCTTTCGAGGCTTCTTCCCAGCTGACACCACTTTAGTCTTTGGAGTGCCAATGTTCACAACATACTAGCTGCATCTCTTTTTAAGCTCCAAAATATTAGATTAGTGGCTTTCAGTAGTCTGTCATTAGGACCAAATTGTTGGCATAATCCAAACTTCTAACAACATTCATTCTCAGATGAGTCCCACTCTGCCATTTTATACCTTCTAGTAAATCATTCATTTAAAATATGAATAATAAGAGTGAAAGATTCTCTATTGTCTAGCTTCTGTAACTACTTTGAACCAAGAATTCATTCTACCATCAATTCTCATTGTGGCCCAATTGTTAACAAAAACGCCACTAATTACCTGTAATAACTAACTCCTGATCCCATTATCCCTCAATATGGTCACCATCTTTTCTCTTGGTTCCCTTGTCATACGCCTCCCTCTTGTAACCTATTTCAATTACTTGATGCATACTGAGAATCTGGTCCTGACAGCACCCCTAGATTCTGAAACCACACTGGTCTTTATACTATTGAGTATCTCCAAGGAAGAATGTTAGGTGTTACATTTTGTTTTAGGGAGAGGAAAATGACTACTGTGGATGAAAACGTTCTGCCAGGGATGCCAACTTCCAGGTAAAAAATTAAGTACACTACCTAAAAACAAATATTTCTCTTTATTTGGAATGCCATCCTGTGGAGGGTTTAACAAATAATACCATTGCAAATTCAATTTTCAATGGAGATATTATATCCAGCGTTGTTCTAAAGAGGTACTCAAATTTACTTCCCACCATTTATGGAATCCTCTTTTCTAAAATGCTGTAAATGCCTTGCCTCCTATAATAATCAAAGAAATACTTCAATAGTTGTTGCAAACCTTCCTGTTCACCTGCTTATAGATCCCCAGAATACCTGTTCATTCCTCATACATTTTTTGAATTCAAAGTCAGTTTTGATATAGTCTATTATAAATATGATGTCCGACTCCATGGCTAAATGGTTAGTGTGCTGGCCTTTGATCACAGGGGTGTCAGGTTCAATTCCCGGCAGGGTTGGGAATTTTAACCATAATTGGTTAATTCTGCTGGCACGAGGGCTAGGTGTATGTGTTGTCTTCATCATCATTTCATCCTCGTCATGTAACGCAGGTCATCTACGGGCATCATATCAAAAGAACTGCACCTGGCAAGCCAAACTTGTCCTCGGACACTCCCGGCACTAACAGCCACATGCCATTTCATTTAATTTCATAAATATGATGCCTGTACCCTCCCATGTGTAATGCTGAACATCCTTATGCTTAATGAATTAATTTGAAACTACTATTCCCGCTCATATTAGCTTTCATATCTTACCCACATTTAACCATCACTTTCTCATATGCTTCAGTTCTATTTCCAGTTTTTGGATTGAAATTGCCCATTAACACTATATCATTAAAGCCTAACATATTCAGGCGCATTCTCTTTGCTGACTCTGCCAGTTCTACTTTCTTTCTTCCATAAGCCTCATTAATATTAACAGCACCCCAATGAATTTCATTAGGTTCACTACGTAGCTTCCACAGAACCCCTGGTCTGTAAAATGGAAGTGGGACTCTGTCACTCCCACAGATCCAAAGCTTGCTTAAAACATTCTGAATGTGTTTGGTAAATTTCTGTGAAGTAGGATGCTACTCTACTTACACATAGTCACAGTAAGTATCATCACTGTAATTGTTTAGGGATCACTAGTGGATTGGATGGTCCAAAACGCCTGAGGCCAAGGAGAGCTACAACTCAGAATAAGCCTGAGATGCCCACTCTTATTCCATGACAACTGGTATCCCGAATCTTAGGACCACTTACTAGGCAACTCACAAACTAAGACATGACTACAGGAACTCACACCACAAACTACATATAATTTAGGTTAAAAATGAACATAAACAACATGATAATAAGCTGATTGTTACAAACCTTATATTCAATAACTATTTTTTAAGTCTAGGATGAATCAATTATTATATAACATACCAAAGCACCTTAACCTGGTTGTTGCACTGAATCTCTCAGTTTTGTAAACTGTTTATTGAGAAGTTTATCAAGTGATTAATGTAGTTTGGAACCTCAGCTGAGATTTACTTGTGTCAATTTCAGCTCTTTCATCTTTGCTATCATCATCCCTTGATCTCTTCCCACTGCAGTAGTATTACAGTACATTTGTGAGGCCTACGGAGTCTCATTATCCTTCTGTCTTTCATGGTCTTTCCTTTTTTTCACCTGATACATTTATTCTTCAAAGGGTCAGACCACCTCCTATTTCTCTCATGATTGGTACTAAAAGAAACTGATAATCCCATAGGTTTCCCCTCTTAAACAACAACCACACCCAGAATCACCTTCTCCAATGAAAACATATTATTCCCTATTAAGTAGCTTTTCTCTTACATGTGGTATATGAGGACTAAATAAAGAAAGGCATAGCTCATTTTCTACTTTTTAGCCCTATCTGTATTAAATATTCAGATAGTTTTTATATGAGTGGTAGATGCAACAGGTGTGAACATTATCAATTATTTTTAGGTCTTTAACCTTAAGATATTATTTAAAGATATTTCCTGATTGAGGGGTTTCATTTCAAAGTGTTTCTGCCATCTATGACTGGCTACAACTGACTGTTTTTTCAGTAAATAGTTAAAATTTTGAGTGATGTATGAGATAACCATAATATTTTAGGAATTTTGACTTTTGACTACAACTTTCTCAAAAAAGAATATAAGTATTTACTTAACTATTAAAATATATAATGGAAAACAGGGTAAAATGAAGGAGGGATCAATTACATTTTTTATTTATTCTTCTTTTAAAATTGTATATGCATGTACTTATGTAAGACCTGCAAAGAAGCCAATGGGAAAAAATCAGGAAGGAAATCAAACTCCAACCATATAAATAAAATGTTTCTACCACTGCTACTACTACTACTACTAATAATAATAATAATAATAATAATAATAATAATAATAATAATAGAGGAGGTGAGAGAAATAAAAATGTCAAAACTATTAATTCCGTAATTAAATATAGGTAATGAAACAAAAAAAAAAAAGAAAAAAAAGCTTTGAAGAGAGAAAAGAAGAGTGAGAAGAGGAAATATGAATTGTTATGAAGAGCAGATGTGGAAAAACAAAACGGAGCGTGGTGATCTATAATAAGCAGAAAAGGAAACACAAATTTTACTGAACACTCAATTCCTCATAATTATGACCATAAGCTGCAAGCCCCTTTACTTCCTAACAGCTGTTATGGCAAACAAGCAATATCACGTACAAATATCTGTACTACCATATATGATAATTACCAAAATAACAAATATGAAAGAACTGAAAGCATAAATATATAACAATCCAGTTCCAAATAAAAAATAATCATGCAAGTTTCAGTTAATTCTTTAGTTTTGTTATAAGATTAGTACTGGGAAAGAGAGACAGGAGCATGAAAAGGAATGTTCAGGTCAGTGCAGGAAGAGGGAGCAATAGAAAGAAAATACAAGAGGACAATGACAGTTTCCACATTTTAAAACACTACCATCTTCAAATGGATGACTCCTCATTATTTCCAGTTCTCCTGCATCCATTTCTTTTCAGCCCCATACAAGTTGAGCATCAACACTCACTGAGGGGCCTTCCTGAAATATCTTCAATTTTAACGCAGGGATATAGGATAATAAGAAAGCCAGATAAATGCAAGAAAAGGGAAGAGACGTGAGAAAAAGATGATTACAGGTTGCCATTGATGATTTCACGGCCTGTACTTATAGACATGATGAAGGCTTTTGGGCTTATGCCATGTCAAGAAAATAAGGTGAAATTCTTTAAGTTTCGCAGAGAACTTTGCTCTGCATCTTCAGAGAAAATCTTGACTGTTCACGAGAAAGGCTTCTCAAGAATGAGGTTTGAATTTAGACGTTATAATAGAAGTGGAAGTGGTACATTCATTCATCACCAGATGGCTCACTGAATGCGGTACAGCGCTAGCGTTCGAAGCGGAAGCTGATGGAACCATCGAAATCAGTCTGAGAGGGAGCCCCATATGAAAGCATGACATAGACATAAGCCTGGAATTAAACATGTGGCGATGAGGAACATACAAATTCATATGAGCCATCTGGTGATGAATGAAAGTATCACTTTCACTTCTATTATAACATCTAAATTCAAACCTCAGGCTTGAGAAGCCTTTCTCAGATTTTCTTCTGAAGACACAGAGCAAAGCTCTCTGCGAAACGTAAAGAATTTCACCTTATTTTATGACACAGCATAAGCCCAAAAGCCTATATTATGATGATTACAGGTGTTTTGTGCTTGTCTTGTGTTCCAGTCTTTTTCCACCTGTATTCATCTTTATCTCGTGTCTCCTCCATGGATGTTGATTCCGTCCTCCTGTTGAAACTGGGAAGCGGAAATGAAACAAATGGATGTAGAAGAACCAGGATTAATGAACAAGGAGCAAATCTATTTGAAGACAGCACTGTTTGAAGATATGGAGACTATCCTTGTTCTTTTGCATTATCTTTCTATTGTTCCCTCTTCCACACAACGACCTGTCATATAAGATGTGTTATAAGATGATGTAAATCAACATTAGTGATACGAGAAGTATGCTGCTGTGTTACAATATCCTTAGACACCATAACAGTGAACACAAAGCCACATACACCACACATATTATTCAAAACATGCTCTTTTTACTGCAGGCATTTATTTCTACAGTTATCTGACCCTGTCTTGATAAAAGTTAAGAAAAGCTCATAGAGATGAGTAGAAATAATTAATGACTGGACAGTGGAGAAAGTACAATAAATCCTGCTGTTTTCCTTTTTTTAAACAAGAAATGTATGGGAGTTTTATTTCTAATACACACCATGTTCTCAATGAATAGAGACAAATATTTAGTAGGCATGTGCTATATACATCACACTTCACACATAAATCAAGATGGTGTGCAATCTTGCTAGACTATTTGATCAGACATATTCATAAATTCAACTAAAAACTGGCATCACCATGGTGTGAGGAAAATGTGAGGAAAAGATGTACACACAAAGTGTTTTAACAGTGTCAGAAAAGGCAAGTCAGCGATGTAACGATTTTTAAGATTCAAACCAAATTTATTGTAAAAATTGGAACTATGGTTAACTTAGCTAAATAAAACATAAAGACTTGACAATCATTACAGAATTATAATTAATAGAACAATGTTTTGTGCAAGTAAAGTTTAAAATGTTTTTATATATGATTTCATGGCCACATCATACTGAACCACATTTGACAAGTGTTTCATCACCAAAATTCTGAAATAGTTACTTCTATTTTCTCACATCCACACACTATGACCTCTTGAGAGTAGCTATTAACAGGTACTCAAGCCTATGGAAATATTAATTAGTCTTACAAAATAATTTCTCTTGATCTCTTTCTTAATCAGGTATATATTTATCCGAAGAGCCACTCTTCTTTTACTCAAAGGACAATAACAAAAAGTATGGATCACTGTGGATCTATAGCCTTTTTTTAATATGTTCTTGTAATATGATCTTTAGTCATTGCCTAGACAACTTGCTTTTTCAGTACATAAAGTGACTAAGTGGAGGTGAAAGTATGATTTAATCTTATGTATATTATTCAGCATGACTCTGGAACAAGTAGAACACTTATTATACCTTGGGGGCATTTGTCTAAATGATGCATCTCAGAAGAGGATGTGGAAAACAGATTCCTTGCTGCTCATTTGGCATTTTGTCATTTATCTTACCGGGTCTTTAGAAATAAAGACCTAACAGTTCATACCAAATTCATGGTGTATAAGCAGTCATTTTATCCCATGTTCTGAAACATGGTTATTGCACTGCTGATACATCAAGCAACTTGAACATTATGATCAAGAGAAACTTTGTTTCATCTTAAATATCAGATCTCTCCAATCTTGTAGTTCTTGAAAAAGAGTAAATGAACAGTGTAGAATCTTCTGTCATTGCCATTGTCTTCAGTGGACAGGCTTCCTCACAAATATTCCTGTATGATGAACTTTCCTCAGATACAAGACTACATGGTGCCTCTTTGAAGCATTATAAAGACCAGCTTAAGCAAACCATGAAAATCACAAACATCAACCCTCAAACCTTGAACACACTTGTAAATGATCACTCGTTTTGGCACCAAACCACCTCTACTGTTGTTGAACTGTTTGAGCAAGAGCATCACAGGCATAAAGAGGCTTAATGACAGATATGCATATGTGAAAAAATGCCACAGGCAGCTGTTAGGTTCACCCTGTCAATATTTATTATAAACTCGTTAGTTTACACAATTACTATTCATACATGTTTGGAGAAATGGCCAGTCTATTCATCAGCAAATTTGACATCATAAACCAAAATTACTCCTAGTTAACAAGTTTAAAAATTTAACACATACACACTAATGCTTGTCTAAATTGCATTAATAGCTGTTAAGTTTGTTCTTAATGTTGGGGAAGCACTTTAAAAACCACTCTTGATCTCTTGGATGAAGTAAAAAATGAGAACAATTAACACCTATGGTCTTGCTTGCTGTTAAAAAATTGTGCTAAGAAGATCTTATCCTCCACAAAGTTATGGGTTTTCTTCCTCATAAGACATATTTAGAATGAGTTGCCCATGACACATAGCTTTATTGGACAAACTCATCCTATGAAGGTTTTTGTCCAAACGTAAACAGAGTGGATCAAACAATCCTGCCATGCTCTTGAAATGAATGCCTGGTATAATGTACTGCTCTGTTTACATTTGGACAGATCTTGCCACAACAACTTGCAAGTTCTTCTACACCAACACTGTAGCTATCACCACCCCATGTAGGACTTCTGAAGAATGCAAGTTGAATCTAACAGTGGATCAGAAATATCTGAGACAGTATAACAGAAAGTGACATCTCAAGCCCAACCTGTTGAAGACAAAGATATGCTGCTTCCACCTATCTAACCGACTGGCAAAGATGAAGATTGCTACCCAGTTTGGTGCAATACCACTCCCAAGTACTTCAGAGTAACACTTGATCACACCCTGTACTATTGGAAACACCTAGAAAATATGAGGAAGAAAGTGAAAACCAGAGTCAACTCTGTCTATAAGCTCATGGAATCATTGTGGACTGCAGAAATTAGCATCCTAAAAGAAGTACAATGAGTCTTGTCTACGTCACCGATGAATACCTTGCCCTTCTTTGGCAGAATAGTGTGCATATGAAAAATTTGACATGCAGCTAAACTCTGCCATGAGAACTAACAGCAGAACTTCAAAGTCCACTCCCCACCCCGGCTCCTGGACCTTTTTAATATCTGTCTGCTGAAGCAGTATTTGCCTACTGACGGCAAACGCTGCTGAACAACAAGGGTGTACCCCTGCACACTAACCTGCAAAGCTATCCAGCCCCATGACTCAAATCCAGGAAGTTGCTGCGTGAAATGGCAGCTAGGCTGGTGCCAAATTTCTTTAGTGACACTGAATAGAAGCGGTAGTGGCAGGACAACTACCTGAGGAATAGTGAGCTGATTGTTGATCCCATGCAGAAAAAAAAAAACTGAAACCCCATGGCACAACAGCCCCGAAGGGTCATGACCACTGCTCAGCCCAAAGGCCTACAGATTACAAGGTGTCATGTATTCAGCACGACGGATCCCCTCGGCCATTATTCTTGGCTTTCTAGACCGGGAATGCTATCTCACCATCAGATAACTCCTCAATTGTAATCACGTAGGCTGAGTGAACCTCGAACCAGCCCTCAGATACAGGTAAAAATCCCTGATTTGGCTGGGAATTGAACCCGGGGTCTCTGGGTAAGAGGCAGGCTCGCTACCCCTACACCGTGGGGCCGGCAATTCCATGCAGAAGCTGCCCAGATTTGACTCCCCTGAAAGGTGTGGTATCAGCTTAACATATTCAGGACGAGTTACGATCTAAGCAACCCCACTCTATACTGATAGGAACTGTGGAGTGACAACTGCGGGGCTGAGTAGACCACAAAGTACATTGCGGAAGACTGCAGTGCAGCTCGTCATGAAGTTGTCCACTGATTGAACACCCTCAACATGATTCTTTAGTGTATAATTTGTATGATTTATTTCTTGATGAATTTATTTCTTAATGCCATTTGTTGTTGTTTGATGCACATGAGTTAAATAAACATTTTGAAATTCCAGGAGTAACACGAACTTGCCCAACAAAACTTGACTGGAATAAGTAAGTGACCCTTGTATTTGTTGTATAAATAGCCCTCCTCTTAAACCTATTTAAACACTGGCATATGCCAGGCTGAGTGACTCAGACGGTTGAGGCGTTGGCCTTCTGACCCCAACTTGGCAGGTTCAATCCTGGCTCAGTCCGGTGGTATGTGAAGGTACTCAAATACGCCAGCCTCGTGTCGGTAGATTTACTGGCATGTAAAATAACTTCTGCGGGACTAAATTCTGGCACCTTGGTGTCTCCAGAAATCATAAAAGTAGTTAGTGGGACGTAAAGCAAATAACATTATTATTATTATTATTATTATTATTATTATTATTATTATTATTATTATTATTATTATTATTATTATTATTATTATTATTATTATTATAAACACTGGCATAAACTAGACAGAACAGATATTGTGGTTTTAATGCCAATGGGGGTATTAGAGAAGAAAAGATTTTAGAAACCACACATAAAATCATTAAATCATTAAATTCATACAATTTATGGTTTGAATCTAATAATCGTTATGTCACTCTAAGATAAAAGAAAGACATCATCATAATAGAACATTCCAAAAGATAGTTGTAGATGCGGAGGCAGACACCAATTCACAGGAGAAAGATGGCAAAACAGGGTCAGAACTAGATCAGCAGGCCAGTAACACAACCCTGTATAGTACAAACGAACATTAGAACAAACAACTGATGCTGCCACTCTCCACAATCTCAGTAGTCACTTCTTGTCTGGAGTCCAGCTTGCAATTTTTTGTTTTTGTTTTTCTCTTCAAAAAATCCAAAGCAGTGTGGATCCCAATCATCACTCTTCCTAAATAAAACAGTTAAATATAATATTTAAAAGAAACTTTCTACAGGATCCTCCAAACAAAAGGCATGCATGAGTCACCAGAGAGCAGCAACTGTCCCATACCAAGACACTAGAGATTGTACCTCTGTTGAATATTCTTTACACGACCCAGTAAATCAACATGGCCTGCAGAGTATTGCTCGATCACATCCTTCACATCATATGGTTTCAGTGCCTCCTTGAACTTCCTTCGAGCTACAAAGTACTTCATCTAAATTGCATACAAGAACAATAACAGTCAGATCCTAAATGAGAGCTTGAAATATATATACTAAAATAATTACATGTAGAATTCTATGTAGGCCTGCATAAGATAAATGATTTTGAACTTTAGAGGGATGTTACTTTTAACATACTAATTTCCAAATGCCAATATTCCTAACAAATCTGTGTAAGACAAAAAATATTCATTTCTTATACAAACTCAGTAATACTTAACTGATACCATATCTTGAATAATTTGTTGGCTTTAAACAAGTAATATTTTGAATGCAAGACCAACTGATGATGATCAATGTGTGATATATTTAGAGATTTAATCCTTAACCATGGATATGTGGTCTGTGTGACAGCAGCAGAAAATTAAACTCCCTCCTCACTTATCCCTCTCAGGGTTTAATTGTTTATAAGCCCTTCCTGGCATAATCAGGTTATCACTCATGTTTCCTCTTGCTGCTGTTAGTCTTAATGTGGCCACGATAACAAACCATTATGTTTTATAGTGATTCGAGTAATCACATGTCCATGGTTTCAAGATGGAAACAGACCTCAGTGGAGAGTGACCGGCCCTATAGTACTTATATAAGACAACCTTGAAATGTAGATTGAAAACTCGCAACAATATTATTTTATAGACACAAATGCAATGAAAAATGAACAGTTTTAATATTCATATTACTGTAAAATGATAAAAGTACAGGTGTTTCTTTCAAAGCTTGCAATCAAAAGAATGATTAATTTACAAGCAGAAAATCTCTATTAATTGCTGAATTAAAAATGATAATGTGATTTTTGATGATTTAGGATTTTAGTATAAAAATTGGCTTTGATTCCTTTTGTTAATATTATTATTCATGATTCAAGCCCACTAGGGAGTGCTTATGACTAAGCAGACCTGGCCAACAGCTGGAAACTGCAGATGATGATGATGAGGGAGTGCTTATGACTAGCTATTTTACACTTACTTGCCTTCCCAATATCTACACTGCCATATATGAACAGCCAAGAAAGTGACACGATAGAAACATTGAAATACATGAAAAAGGAATCTTAATTATTTTTCCCTGGGGTCCAGATTCATAGTAATATTGCAATAAATGGGGATCTGGGGTCCAAATATTTGGTTGAGTAAGACAAAGGCTGATCTTGCTCATGGCGATTGATTACTCTGTGTAATATTTACAAAAAAGAAGTAAATATAGAGTATATTAGTACTGTATGAATTAGTGCTGTGTTTCAAGAAATGTTTCTAAATTTCAGCCAGTGTTTACATACAATACATTCATATATAAAATTTGTTTTAGATCAATGAGATTTAAAATTCAGAGACAATATGCACTTTTGATATATGCAGTTCACCATCCAACCTCATCAGTGAGAGAAATAGCATGTCTTATTTTGTGACATCTTTTCATTGCCTAGAGAGTAAGAAGTTCTCTCAATGGTTAAGCAGTCTCTCAAGTATTCACAAGTTATTCTAGATCTGAAAATGATTTTTCTAATCTTGAATAAAGAGATCTAAGTTAGCTTGAAGTGATGTACAGTATCATGTAGTTCATGTACCGATTTTTCTGGCCCCTGTAAAATAATGGTAAGATTGTTTAAGTGGTGAAATCTGTTACTCAAGAAAGCAACTTGCTGGATTGTTTCTTTGCCATCAAAGTTGATGAACTGACATTTTACTGCCATTTTTAATGTAACACCTAATGAGAAAACTTCTATTTTTGTCTTCCAGTTCAAAGAATCTAGAAAGTGTGTTTCCTTTGCTAAACCAGTAAATAGACTAGTGCAGACTTAATTCTTTCTATCCTCGACTACTGTGATGTAATCCTTGTTGACGCAACTAAGGAACAAATGATGAAACTACAGCAAGCTTTCAACTGTTGCTTCAGATTCATTTTTAATTTGAGAGATAATGTGCATATAACTCCTTACTATCAAGAACTTCACTGGCTAAAACCTCTGCAATTCCTCTTCACCATTCATCAGCGTATAACAATTCTTTTACTGTGACTGGTTTCAGACTTTGGAATTCCTTACCAGTCAGTGTCAGGGAGAGTGACTCATTAACTAAATTCAAGAGATCTTGCCGAGACTACCTGTTGAAAACTACCGACTGATGTGTGTACTGTACAGCTGAGTGTGTGAATGGCGATAGACTGTGTTTTTCTGGTATATGTACACCTAGTTGATAGTTGTGAAATATGTACATTTATTTTGTGTGTGTATGTGTGTGTTCGAGCAATATTATTTCATATTAGTTAATGTACAGTATAATATTTTAATTTCTTTATAAATGTGAGTGAAAGTGATAGCGTGTGTGTTAGCATAATGTAATTCTACTAAATTATAACTTAATATATATTTGCAGAAAAGTATTGTAAGAGAGGGTCATGCGCCCTAACTTCACCACTTGATAGAGGACAAATAAATAAATAAAAACAACTGTTTTGAAGCAAAAGATCCATGTGCAGGGCACAAAGTTCCTCAAGGTGGGTTCTGAAAATTTTGTGTGTCAGTGATGATCTCTCATATCAAAAGTTAACTATACGAGTGGCTGTACTCATAACATCTGAGTACTTACTGCACAATACGGTTCCGTGAATTATAGAGTGTCAAAACAAAATATTACCATTTTGATCTCAAATACGATGTACCAATTCACTCTTATCTCCCACCCTGCTAAAATAACCATCTGTTACCACCAATAACAGATTTTCCCTTTTCATACCTTTCTCGGACATAATGGCGCATAGTGTCCAATACATGTCTTCCACACAACTGTATTCAACAGCCTTGAAGGCAAGCAATTCTTCCATAAATCAAACACCATTAAGGAAATGAACATGCTGTATACCACAGATAAGTGCTGTCAGTCCTATATGAAGATTCGTTCAGTCATGGATTGATATTGTTCATTTCCTGATTGAGTTTAGTACGAACAGCCATTGTTAACAATTCTATCCTGTGCGCATTTGTAGCACCAGACCTTGGTATACTTTTCATGACTTGTCTCATTTTTGCATCATTTGGAAATCACATGCTTATTGTTTCAGCAAGATACTCTTTCACAGTTTAATTCTGGGAGTGATGGCCTACTCAATGAATTTCAAAGTACTAATTGCTGCAAGTTGTAGGTATATAAAATGTTGCATGATTTATGATATTGGGTTATAAAAGTAAACATATTTCTAGGGGTGGGTTGGAAGTCCCTAGTTTGGCAATGAACACATCATTCTCCTACTAGAAAAATGAGGTAAGATTTACATCTTTTACATTTTTCAACAATGTCATTTATGATGTGGGTCTTTCAAACAAGTTTTACAACTTTTTGCATTTCCTTTTTCACTGGTTAGCACTACATTTAATAGATGAAAGATGTTTCCATAGAATTTCTTAATGTTGGCTGTCCTGTTATAATTATCAGCTGTTCAGATCTTGTATCACTTATTCATGCATGATCAATTAGTCAGGTTGATGATGATGAAAATACTGATGTTAAGATAATTTTTATATGAGTAAAAGGCTTCTTTTATCATACAGTAGATAATGTATTAATTACCTTGATAATTGGGGTTCTAATCTACTATGATGGATACTTTGGGATTAGATAAATAGAAATACTAGTGTGTATTACTGAAAAAGTACCAAGAAAAGTTACATTTACACTGAAGAATATTAGTTCAGAAATTAAAAACTGTTCTCGGCAGCTACAAACTAGGACTCCAACTGTAATTAAAGGCATACAATTATTTTATCAAAATTACCAGCATCATTTTCATAGACACCAACTCTAGAAGTTTGCTCTTCACATTTCCTGAAAAAGACATTTTTTTCAATTTTGAAAGCCTTCAAGAACATGATTAATGTCACAAAAATATATGAACATTTAAGGATCATGAAAAAATAAAAAAACAAACTTAAAAGACACCGAAGCCAAATTTTCAGCACTTCCTTGCAACAGTCATTCTACTCTCTGCAATTTACCAATCATGATCAATACAGTGTTCTGTGACAGAGTCTGTCCTCCATTTGACAGGCCAAGGATTCATTGGAAAAACTGAGAAAAAAAATTGTTGGACACTGTTAGTATCAGTGAGGTAATGGAAGCAAGAAAATAGAACTGGTTGAGTGAAGGAAAGAAATATAGACATGATACTGTATAGGTTTTTTGCCTTATGCCGTGTCAAGTTTAAAATAAGGTGAAATTCTTTATGTTTCGCAGAGAACTGTTCTCGGTGTCATCAGAAGAAATCTTGACTGTCCATGAGAAAGGCTTCTTAAACAATGACTCTTTAAATTTAGATGTTATAATAGAAGTGGAAATGGTACGTTCATACGCCACCAGATGGCTTCCAGGACATGGCACAGTGCCAGCATTCAAAGCGACTCCATATCCATAGTGTATTTTATTGAAGGATGTTGCTGATTTAGGTGGTTCAGAAATAGATGAAGTTTCTCAGGACCTTTTGTCCAGACCACAAATGCATCATCAACATACCTCCACAATATCATAGGTTTGACGGGCGCTGAAGAAATAGCCTCCTCCTCAAAATGCTCCATACAGAAATTAGCCACTATGGGCGAAAGTGGACTTCCCTTAGCCACTCAATCCGTCTGTTCATAAAAAATTCCCACCCCACAAGAAATAGCTGGAAGTCATGCAGTGGTAAAATAGCTTAGTAATGTCTTCAGGGAACAGGTGTTGAAGGAGAGACATGACTGAGTCAATCGGCACTTTAGTGAACAAGGACTCCACATCAAAACTCACCAAAAGTGCATTAGGTTGAAGGGTTATGGTTGACAGCTTGTTGATGAAATACCGAGAGTCCCTGACATATGATTCAGTACGTCGTATGTGTGGCTGGTGGATGGATGCCTTCCTTTCTTGGATGTTCTAATAAGAAAGAAACTGGACGGCTCCTTAGGACATACCATCTATCGTAAGCCTACCCAGGCAAATCACTATCTTCATGCAGATTCTCACCACCATCCAGCACAAAAACAAGGCATTCTCACGGCACTTGCCAAGAGGGCGAAAAGAATTTGTGAGCCATCAAATATCCAGGTGGAGATGAACATGCTCAAAGTCGCGTTCAAGGGTGATGGTTACAGCGATTTGCAGATTCATAGAGCCCTGCATCCCAGAGAAACGACCAAGCAAAGCTCACAGAAGGAAGAAGTGAAGAACTGCCTACTTGCCTTAGATTCACAACACCACAGATCGAATTGCTAAGGTCCTCCACAAACACAATATAAAAACCGTGTTTGGCACCGCCACTAAAATTGCTCACAGTCTGAGTAAAACTAAGGACAAATTGTCCCCAGTTTTACATCCTGGGGTATACAAAATTCCCTGTACTTGCGGTAAGGTATACATCGGCCAAACATGCCGGTCCATTGGTACCCGTATCAAAGAACATGAATGTAATATTCGTCTCAACCAACCAGACAAATCGCAATAGCTGAGCACACTCTATCATCGGGTCATGATGTCATGTTCCAAGATGCTCAAGCTCTTACCCACACTAGGCACTACAGGTCCAGGATTATACGGGAAGCTGTGGAAATACATAGAAATCCTAACAATTTCAACAGGGACACGGCTATCAATTAAGTAATACCTGTTTGTCAGCCATTAAGAATTTGCGTAGGTAGTTCCCTTCCCTGTCCCTTCAATATTGTTATTTCGTCTTGGTGTTTCCAAAATTCATGCGTTCCTCATTGCCAGATGTTTCATTCCAGGCTTGTGTCTATGTCATACACCTGTCAATGTCATATGTTATGTAGACACGTTATGTGAACCTCTTAGACTGATTCTGATGGTTCGGTTAGCTTCTGCTTTGAACGCTGGTGCTATGCCACATCCTGGGAGCCATCTGGTGGTGAATAAACGTACCATTTCCACTTCTATTATAATGTCTAAATTTAAAGAGTCATTGTTTAAGAAGCCTTTCTCGTGGACAGTCGAGATTTCTTCTGATGACACAGAGCACAGTTCTCTGCGAAACGCAACGAATTTCACCTTATTTTCTTGACACGGCATAAGCCCAAAAGCCTATACAGTATCATGTCTATAAGTACGGGCCATGAAAGCATCAATGGCAACAAAAGAAATATATTCTAGACATGGTTTGGGTAAGGAGAGATAAAGTGGAAGAGATGCAAAAGGTAAAGGGTAGAATGGGATTGTACAAAAGGAAAAGCATAACAAGCAACAGTCGCAGGGATTAGTATATATTTTTTTTTTGCTACGGGCTTTACGTCGCACCAACACAGATAGGTCTTATGGCGACGATGGGATAGGAAGGGCCTAGGAGTTGGAAGGAAGCGGCCGTGGCCTTAATTAAGGTACAGCCCCAGCATTTGCCTGGTGTGAAAATGGGAAACCACGGAAAACCATCTTCAGGGCTGTCGACAGTAGGATTCGAACCCACGATCTCCCGGATGCAAGCTCACAGCCGCACGCCTCAACGCGCACGGCCAACTCGCCCGGTGGGATTAGTAACAATGCTGTCTGAGTGTAGTCTCCATATGAGGGAACAGATCAAATGAAGCACTTAGTGATGTAGGGCCTAGTAATCAGAGAAGGCAGCAAAGATAGTATAGAGCTACAGAGTAATCTCAATAAAAGAAGTGGAAATAGAACTTAGGGATGTGAAAACCATAGCATGATACAGTCTGAAAGATTTAGTTCCAGTTGGGGAAGATATAAAAGCTAACAGGTACAGGAATGTTCACTGAACTTTTTTGATAGTATGGGATTATTTCCATTTATTTCTTCAAGCATAAGGCCCTTCACTAGTACACACTGAAGGGTTGGAATACAAGATCCATAATAACTAACTTCGAATTCAGGCAGTCTGTAAGATATATGCAAGTATTCAGGGAATACCTGAGAGATACCAACCACTAAGTATTATTGGACTTCAGACACAAAAAGTGCTGTCTCACCAAGCTCGATAGCTGCAGTCGCTTAAGTGCGACCAGTATCCAGTATTCAGGAGATCGTGGGTTCGAACTCCACTGTCAGCAGCCCTGAATATAGTTTTCCGTGGTTTTCCATTTTCAAACCAGGCAAATGTTGGGCTGTACCTTAATTAAGGCCACGGCCGCTTCCTCCCCAGTCCTAGCCCGTTCCTGTCCCATCATCACCATAAGACCTATCTGTGTCAGTGTGACGTAAAGCAAAAAAAGAGTGCTGTCTACTGATAGATAAAAGGCTTGTAGAAGGTTCCAAAAAATAGGCAATAAACAGTCAAGAGTATTGGAGAAGAATAGGTGACATATATGCATCTACCATATACAAAAAGTGCGTCACGTATATATTGCTTCATTTGCGTGGTGTCGGTGTATCACATATACCATCGAAGGGTACACCTATTCAATAATAGTATTCTCTACCTTCTCTACCCTTTGATAGTGATCAATTGTCAATACGGACCATAATGAAATTCATAACCTATGAGTAGTATCACATGTTTAGGATGACAGGTGAGAGTTCTCCTTATAGGTCATTCACAGCTCAAGAAAAGTTACCCATTATTGAAGAAGCAGGAAGGAAGCATGATGTGGATAAGTGTTCTTCACATGATAGGAGGGAAAATAACATTTGTCTTGAATAGACAGTAACTGCTGGGAATTTCGTGGATGAAAAGCAGCATTTTCGAAAATCAAAAACAGGATATGGAAATATGTGACGGAAAAGAGATGGTTTGGATAGGCTATGCAGTTACTAGTGAAATGTGTCAGTTTAAAGCTATAGCAAAATTAAGAGAGTTAAATTTGGACTGAGGTAGGAACTACAAGTAATCTCCCTGCTTTTAATGACTACCTAGAAAAATTTGTTGAGGAACTAGACAAGCTTAAAGTACTGGGAACTAAATTAATAACAAAAATGGGTACATGGGACCAAGAGCAAATGAAGCAAAGACGAAGTTAATGAGAATCAGTAGAGGGGAAGCACATCAACAGCACAACAGTCAGAATGTACTGTGCACCAAAACAAAGATGAACTTTACTACTTTGGATTGTTGATATCCAGCAATAACATTGAAGAAACAGAGATTGTGAGCAGAAGAAATTCATGCTTGTAAGAAGCTGTTGGGATCCAGACTATTGCCCCACCATACTGAAATCTGTATACAAAAGACATTAATTCATCCAGTATTGACATATGGAACTGGGAGTTGAAAGAAAATGAAGGAAAGGAAAAGACAAAAGGTAACAGGTAGGCGACCTTACCTACATGAGCCCCAGAGCACACTGACTCAGTGTGTAATATCTGGTACCCGTTTGAGCTCACTGAAGACCTCAACATCTTGCTGCCTTGCATATTACTAGGGGACTACCAAAGGCTAAGAGAGATCACTCTAACAAAAAATCTTTAGCTATGGTAGGTCTAGTGAGCCAGAATTTGATGAATTGGAAGATCAGTTGGATGGTAAGAACTTAACTGTAATGGGGGACTTCAATGCACAGGTTGGAAGAAATCAAACTGGATGTGAGTCAATACTAGGCTCCAAATGTTTTGGAAATTAGAATAAAGAAGGAGAATACCTCACTGATTTTTCTTTTGGACATAAATCAACAGTAGTTCTTTTGAGAAGAGAGTTTCACATAAGATAACACGTTACAGCAGAATGGAACCATTGGCACAAATAGAGATGGTATATGATTGATCAACAGGTCTGGAAGATGGTACATGATGTAAAGGTTATTTCTAGTGATGATCTAGATGGTGGTCATCACTTACTGTACTTACTGCTGATTTTCAGAAGAAGAAATCTAGGAAAACAACCGTCACTAGAATACCAAAAATCAAATTATGAAAACTCTCTGAACAAGATAGAGGAGATGAAAATGAAAATCCACAGCCTGCTTCCAGTCACTTGAACAGGTCAAGAATGGAATAAATGAAGCCCCATCTAGCGGTGAGGATAGGAATTGTGCCGGCTGCCGAAGCTTGTCGCACTCTTCTGGGGCAATAATTAATGATTGAGAGATGAAATTAAATGCTATTGGAGAGTGTTGCTGGAATGAAAGATGACAGGGAAACCTGAAGTACCTGGGAAAAAACCTGTCCTGCTTCTGCTTTGTCCAGCATAAAATCTCACATGCAGTGACCGGGATTTGAACCATGGAACGCAGAGGTAAGAGGCTGGCGTGCTGCTGCCTGAGCTACGGAGGCTCAAGATAGAGGAGGTAAAGAAGAAAATTCCTAGGGGGTGAAGTAAAACTTGGAAATGCAGAATGAAAAGAATGTAAAACATCAATTTTAATTATAGACTAGCAAATGTACCCGTGCTTCGCTACGGTATTCTACGATGTATACGGATATCGAAGTAAATTGCTGTACATAAAGTGAATAAGACTTTTTAAATTGCATGTCTCTTGGCGTTATCCGAGAAAAAGCATAGGGAGGTCCGCAGACATTGTTTCCAATGTAAAGTGCGAGTTGCAGAATTGTGATGATAACGACAGGCCCACTTGTCTGCCGCAATTCACTATGCGTAACGCCAGTCACATTTTGATCGGTAAATTTGTTTATAATCGGGGGCACCTATACCTAATGTTATAGAGAATCAGGTAAAAGAGTTTTTTTTTTTTAAATTGCACGCTCCCTTGCCTTCTGCTAGTTAAATCAAGAAGTGAATTATACATTACAACGGTACACAGGCGCTGGAGAAGGACCCCATTCCTATTCCTAGTTAAAGTCGATGTGGGGAGTACTGATTACAACAGCAGACGCCCTCCTGCTGAGAGTCACTATGGATTTGTAAAGTATTAATTACAATGTAAGACACACCCCCTTCCAGATTGCTACAAATCGACTTAAATTAATAAACGTAGATCGACATACTGAAGTATATGCATGTTCACCTTCATTTACAGAATATCTGCTGCTAAACGGTGCTTTAATATTGAAAAACGGATTGTATTAAAAGATGCCTCAGGCCTCATTTAGCGATCTAAATGGCTGGCCCTATGATATTTCCTCGTATTTCATCTATTTAAAGGTTAGATTATTTTAGAAATGTTGAATAGGGTGAAATTTGTGTAAGGATTTCACACAGTGAATTACTTTCCAGAGACTTATGCGACAGCTTCAAACATAGAATTTGGCTGGGTGGGCCAATATTCGTGTAGAATCTGATGATCCCATCTTTCCTATAAGTGAATCAAACCATCAATTATATGTGTACAAAGTGCAAAATTTAGGTAAATCCAGAAATAGAGCCAAATTTAATATAAGGGATAGAGATACCACAAAAAGTCTTAGGACCAAAGTTGTAGATCACTCCAAATTGAACAAAGATTGTGCCACCCGTTTTGTGATACGACTTACCGTTTAGCCACCAAATACCTCGAAAGGAAGGTCTACACCATCATTAAAATTGCCTCCATATTTCAATATTTTCCGGGAGTAAAATATAAAATGTTTAAACATCTCATAAAATTTCAATCGGTTACAGGCAAAAAGCTATAATTTTGCCAAATTTCTGTTTTCTAACTCGTCTTGGAGATAGTGCTGCCATCTTGATAAGGGGGAGGGGGTTAAATATTAGGACTTTCGGGAAACTTTTAAGCCCATGAAACCTATAGGATATCGTTCAGGATAATATCACCGACTGTGTTCCTATGCAGATTTGAAACTCCCAATGTGTCTCTCTCAGAGAATTTTGAGAATTTTAGATTTTTCTAGGGATCCCGAAGTCATCAGGTTGTCTGGTACCAAGTTTTAAGTTTCTAGAATGCCTAGAATGGTCTCATTAATTCACGTCTGTTTTCATTTTTATGCCTTAATTTATATATGTATAGTACAGTATATATAGATCTCGCCAAACTGACATCTATTTATTAATATGGATTATATATTTCACCCGCTTCCGAAGTGGTTCTAGGGGCGTTTTACTCCCGCAGTATGCTTTCCAGGTAGTAAGTCAAACTGGAACATACACACATCTATTACTTTGGGCATTCTTGACCATTAATTTTTTCACCCTTTCTCACCCTCTATGCCAAAGGGGGGCATTTTTGAAGCTGGACTTTAAAAATCCAGAATGTTACTATTAATCTCAGCGACCCGGAAAACTATGGATCAGGCAGTATATTCGATTATTATTATATCTCACTCCCCCTCCCCCTAAAGGGGGTTAAACTTTGAGTTTTAAAATATCGGGAGTGTTACTATTCATCTCAGCGACCCCGAAAACTATGGCTTCGACACTATTTTCGATTATTTTAAAATCTGAATCCCCCTCACCCCCCCCCCCCCAGAAAGGGGGATGAACTTGGACTTGTAAAATATCCGGGGTCTCACCATTCATCTCAGCGACCCCGACAACTATGGATTCAACATTATTTTTGTTTATTTTTATATATCACTCTCCAATTGCCACCCACCACGAAGGGGGCTGAACTTTAAAAAATTCCGGAGTGCCATTATTCATCTCAGCAACCTCGAAAAGTATGGATTCGACACTACTTTCGATGATTTTTATATCACAGCCTCTTCGCCCTCCCCTCCCCGCCCCTGAGGGTTCCTGGGGTGTCCTACCCCCACGTGGTTTGTCTCCTGATACTAAAATTTCCAAGTGTACAATTCACCTCGGCGAAATCGAAAACTATGTATTCGACACTATTTTCGATTAATTTTATATATCACTCCCCCCTCGCCCCCGATCCCAAAGGGGAATGAACATCGGCTTATAAAATAACCGGAGTCTCAGTATTCATCTCAGCGACCCCGACAACTATGGATTCGACACTATTTTCGATTATTTTTATATATCATTCTCCCATCTCCCCCACTATGATGGGGGCTGAAATTGGACTTTAAAAAATTCCGGAGTGTGACTATTCATCTCAGCGACCACGAAAAGTACAGATTTAACACTACTTTTGATGATTTTTGTATCTGAGCCCCCTTGCCCCCCTGCCTCTAACTTTTCTTGGGGTGTATTACCCCCATGTGGTTTGTCTCCTGATACTAAAAATCTGGAGTGTAACTAAACATCCCAGCAACCCCGAAAAGTATGGATTCCACACTATTTTTGTTAATTTGTATATCTGACCCACTTCACCCCCCGCCCCTAAGGGTTCCTGTGCTGTCTTACCCCCACGTGGTTTATCTCCTGATACTAAAAATCCGAAGTGTACAATTCACCTCGGCGACCCCGAAAATTATGTATTCGACACTATTTTCTTTTATATTTATATATCAATTCCCCTCACGACACCCCCCTCCAAAGGGGGCTGAAATTGGACTTTAAAAAAACCGAAGTGTCACTATTCATCTCAGCGACCCCGAAAAATATGGATTCAACACTATTTTCGTTAATTTGTATATCTGACCCCCTTGCCCCCCGCCCCTAAGGTTTCCTGGGCTGTCTTACCCCCACGTGGTTTTTCTCCTGATACTAAAAATCCGGAGTGTACAATTCACCTCGACGATCCCGAAAACTATGTATTCGACACTATTTTCCTTTAATTTTATATATCAGTCCCCCCTCGACCCCCACCCAAATGGGAGCAGAAATTTGACTCTTAAAAAATCGGGAGTGTCACTATTCACCTCAGCGACCCCAAAAACTATGGATTCGTCACTATTTTCGATTATTCTTTTAACTGATGCCCCTAACCCCCCACCCCTAAGGGGTCTAGAGGTGGCTTACCCCCACAGTGCTCGTCTCCAGATAGCAAAGAATAAGTTTCAAACTTTGATTGAAATTGCTCCAGTGGTTTAGGAGGAGGTGTGTCATTTACACACATACATCCATCATCAGTCCCCCCTCGCCCCCCACCCAAATGGGAGCAGAAATTTGACTTTTAAAAAATCGGGAGTGCCACTATTCACCTCAATGACCCCAAAAACTACGGATTCGACACTATTTTTGATTATTTTTTTACCTGACCCCCCTAACCCCCTACTCCTAAGGGGGATAGAGGTGGCTTACCCCCACAGTGCTCATCTCTGGATAGCAAATAATAAGTGTTCAAAATTTGATTGACATTGCTCCAGTGGTTCAGGAGGAGATGTGTCATTTACACACATACATCCATTTTTATATATAGATATAGATGAAGAAATCTGTGGGCAGCAAAGTAAAATTAAAAAAATAAAAACCTGAACAGTAGGAATAACAGTATAAAACAAGTTATAAAGGAGATAAACCAAGAACAATCAGGTTAAATAAAGCAAAATAAATTGGAGATATCCAAGAGAATGAGGAGAATTTGAAAAAATTACTTTGTAGTATCATAAGAAATAAAAGGCAAACATCTGAGGAAATTAGAAACATTGAATGCATTAATGATGAGTAGAGCCCGGATTTCCATGCAAATGCATGTTTTTAAATAAGCTAGCTACACTTCTCAAACTTTGCAAATATTCGTTTTACGGCTTAACAATTCCAAATAACCGTTCTTTTTCCGTGCATGTTTGCATGTTTTTGGCATTTTTCGGAGAAAATTCATGCATAATGCATATTTGGAAGATTTTGGATTTAATAGCGCATATTTGGACGTTTAATATTGCATAATATGACTTTTATTCTGACTTTGACGCATATATATTGTTAACTTGCATCATAGTGCATTTTCTGAATGTTAGTTTGCAGAATTTGGGACAATTTTTCACGTTTTAGGTTACAGTATGTCTATTACTGAGAGACGGAGAGAATGTATTCCTGGCATCCTATGTGACAACCATAGTTAGTAGCCTACATACGGTACAGGTCCTACAGTATAATGCAATTAACCAAACACTTTCTTATCTATTGCTTGAGTAAACAATGACGTAAGTCGGAAGGCCACACGTCGAAATCTAATTCTTAGGAATAAGGTGTCCCAGTTTTACAGTTGTACATTGCTATAAATTGAACCGTAAATTGTGCATTAATCATTGACGGCTCATTTTTTGTCTGTTAGACAAACAAAAGAAACCTTGTATCGCACTTCTGTGGCGCCGCGTTACTGGGATAGCAGCTTACAAATTCTGGTTTTTCATTGAACCCTCTACCGTTGTTATCCTGGAATGTCCTACCCGGAACTCTCAATCGTCACACGTCTGTGTTATCGCAGCAAGCAATCGTTACCACTTATTGAGGGCATTCAAATGTGTCTGCAATCATCGCATGGAGAAGCAGCTGCCGCAGATAGAGATAAGTTGAACAAACTAATTCGTTCAAATCCTGATTTTGAATTCGTCAAGCTTATAAAAGACGTATTGTGGTAAAAATGCAAAAGACGTACAATTTGACCTCACTTTGTCCAAATGTCTTCATTGAATTATGCATCTATCACTTGTCGTGACGTAAAAAGATAATTTTCTGTGCTTAAGTATGTGCTGAATGATAAACGGATGAGCTTAAATCAAGACAATTTGGAGAAATTAGGGTAGTTTTTGTTCATGTTTCAAAAGGAACTGAATTTTGATAGTGCATATTTTCCAGTTTATTGTGCATGTTTTGCCATATGATAGTGCATGAATGCATGCATATTTTGAGATTTGATACTGCATGGAAATCCGGGCTCTAATGATGAGATAGCATATAACCCACATAAGACAGTAATAGAATTTCAATATTACTTCAATAGCTGATCAACTCAAATGAAATCATCAGCAATAGTGTGCTAACAGGTAGTAGCAACTATCAATTTTATCAGAATGATGTGGAAGATATTTCCTGGTTGGAATTAGATCAAGCCATCAAGAAAATGAAGAGTAATGGTCAGTAGGGATTGATGAGATAAATGTGGACATAATCAAGCCACTTGGAGCAGTCAGTGTGCATTCGATGTGCAGAGCGATGAAAGCCATACTGAAGAAGAATATTATTCCAGATGATTGAATGAAAGGACTTGTTATTTCCTTATTGATGACAAGAAATGGAAAAATGTGCTAAAATTACAGAGGCATAATTCTTCTTTCATATGGTCTCAAGATCTATGGATCTGTGTTACTAGGAAAGATCAGTAGAATTACAGAACAACAACACTGATTCAGATGTAATCAGTCAATTGCAGATCTCATCTTTGCTATCAAGATGCTTTTTTGAGAAATATTGGGAAAGAAACAAGCCAGTCATAGCAGTCTTTACTGATGTACAAGCTAGAAGAACAGGCTGGTTTAAGATTAGAACTGGAAATCATCAAGTTAGTCAAGAAGAAAGCCATGAACTCAAATGCAATAGTGTCTGCAGATAATGTCATGATACAGGGTGAGAGTGAAGATGATCTTCAATGGTGACTTAATCAGTGAAAGGAAGGATTCGATAGGCTTGGATTTAAAATCAGCCAAACAAAAACTATATGCTTGATGATGATCAGAGCAAAGCTGTCAAGCTGAAATCAAAACGGGATGACATTATAAAACAGTCCAACATTTTAAGTATTTTGGCAGTGTTCATCAGCAGACAACAAATTAATTCAAGAATAACAGTGGGGTTCAAACGTCTGAAAACATTTGCAGTTCTGTCTTACAGCTTCTATGGAACAAAAAGCTTCCAAAAGGAAGCTAAAGTATCTTTGTATAAATCCTACCTGCTTGCCATTGTACCCTATAGACTAGAAGCTGCTACTCTGACAAGAAGGCTTTTAGTGCCAGAATTGTCCAAGGACAAGTTCGGCTTGCCAGATGCAGGTCTTTTGATTTGACACCCATAGGCGACCTGCATGTTGTGATGAGGATGAAATGATGATGAAGACTACACACACACACCCAGTCTCTGTGTCAGCGAAATTAACCAATTATGGTTAAAATTCCCGACCCTGCCGGGGAATCCAACCCGGAACCCCTGTGACCAAAGGCCAGCACACTAACCATTTAGCCATGGAGGCGGATGACAAAAAGGGACAACAACCAGATACAGGGAATGTTCTGAGATGAAGTTTCTCTGGTCAAGCATACAACAGGCTAGATTGAACAGTATCAGAAATGAATCAATCTACCTCCACGAGGTGTCAAAGTTAAAATAGTTTGGTCACCTCATGAGAATGGCATCAATTCAAACATCCAAAGCCTATTTTGACAAAGAAGTATCTGGTAAAAGGAACTAAAGGCAGACTTTGATTTTATTTGATTTGTTTATTTATCACCATCAGAGTTATTAATTCTCCAATTACAGATGATATAATGCATTCAAATAAAGCAGGTGCAAAAGGATATATCTAGGAGGGGCCTAGAATAGGAGAAGGTACAGGAAGGCAAGAAGTGACAGGACAGAAGATTATGGAAGAATCAATGATGATGACGATGATGACAGATAATCTTTTGAAAACAAGATATTGCGGAGGATTTTTGGGTCAGCATATCAGGAGGAGAATGATGACTCAAGCATTACTGAGAGATCAGAGAACTGTGGACTGTGATGTTGTGGCAGTTATTAAGAGCAGGAAACTGAGATGGGCAGGACTGTCATGAGAAAGGAAGAAAATACTATGATCAAGAAAGTGTGGTGTGGTGTGATGTACCATAGAAAGAGCAGCAGCAGGAAGACCTAAAACAAGATGGTGGGATCAGGTCTGGAAAGATGAAAGGAGGATGAGCCTGACAGAGGGTGTTGCAGCTATGGTGGCAGATCCCATATTTGCTGTAAGGATGATATTGGAAAAGGCCTGGCAGAAAGGAAAATATGTCATCTTTATATTCCTTGCAATTGATACAGCTTATGATAGTGTTGAAAGATAATCATTATGGGAATGTCTTAAGAATTTAAAAATTTCAAGTACGTTATTAACCCAACCGCATCCGTAAGTGTACCAGTGCGCTGACGTGATAAAAGGCTCTATAGCCATAAGCGTACTAGTATGCAGCACTCATTTGCCTGCCAAAAATGAGATATGCTGCTTTCTGTCTGTAGACCTGCTCTACTACTTGGTAGTTCTTAACAGCTGTGTAGTAATAAAGTATTGTAAGAAAGATATAGTTATCATTTGCACATTACAACCCAACATATTGGTGCCAAAAACTCACTTACGGTTCAAATCACGTATCACTGCATCACGAGACGATATTCTTTGAATATTCTTAGACGAAGATACAAAGTGGAAAGTGAAGTGAAGTGCAGATTACATTAAATAAGACACGGGACTTCACAACACGAAACGCCAGCCAGTAACATATGAAACACACTTGATGAGTACAATATTTATTCATTCTGTGAAATATATCAAGAATCGTTTGTTTAACAGAGCATGCTAGCAAAGGAATTCGCAACTACTGCATGGATTGAGTCAAAATTGCTGGGGCTGCATTCATGATTGTCATTCTGCATGGGTGGCCATTTTGAATAGCTATAGGAATGCCATCTGCCACCTTCTAGGTGTCTCCACGATTAAGTACATGACTAATGCTGCCATCTGTCAGCACTTCCTGGAGTCAGAAGAGTGCATACTGCGCCACCTTTATGACTTTGCCATACTACATCGCCTTAGAAGTGACCTACCCCACCCCTCAGTCACATACCTAACTCGAAGAGCAATAAATTACCTCACTTCTACCTGACCGGCACTTTCCATTCACAATGACTGACAATCAACAGCAGCTTAAGAAGCTTAAACAGAAGCAAACAACTCAGAGTAATAATGCTAGATGCTTCTTCACATTTTTAAAAGGCAGTAATGACTGTGCAGACCTCAGTGATATCCAACACGTCCATGATCGTCTTCAAGATACATTGCAACAGTTAATAGCCTTAGATGGCTCTATACATGACCTGTTATAAGATGAAGATTATGAAGCAGACGTATGCACTTGCGAAGAATATAGAGATACCTCGAAGCACGCTATTCAGAAGGCTTCTTGGAAAGAAGAAAGAACAAACTAGCGTGTCTTCTAAACCCTGTTCGGACGTTCATCCCACGAATATTCAAGGAGTAAATTTAACAATGATCAGGCTCGAACCATTCTCTGGTGACATAGAGACTTGGTCCACATTCTGGGAGCAGTTCTAGTCCTCGGTCGATAAGAACCCGTCAATATCCGACATAAACAAGCACGTGTTCCTGTGAGGGTATCTCGAAGGGGAGCCAAAGCGACTTGTAGATGGCATCGCAGTACACGCAGATACCTACGAACAGATGAAGACAATACTGATAGGACGCTACAGAGACAAGAACACAATAATCCAGGCCCACCTGGACTTCCTGGATAATTTAAAGCCCGCCTTTTCGGAGACCCCTGAGGAACTAAGCATGACATACATGGAGTGCCACCAAAGAGTTCAAGTCCTCAAGGCCCTAGGGGAAGATGTAAACCTGTATGGTCGCGTGCTAGCATAAAAAATCCTAAGAGCATTTCCAGCTGAGATCTGTAGACGTTGGTTGATCCACGCCAAATGCGAAAATATCCCAGAAGGTCATTTGATGACATTAATGGAATTTCTCAATGAAGAGGCAGAAGCAGCACTAAAATCTCAGAAGATATGAGGAGAATTTAGCATGCCACCTCCATCACCCTATACACCAACAGCGGCTACTCTTCAAGTTATAAACTTATAAATAATAATACTCTTCAAGTTACTACGAGAGCAGAAAAATCTAAGATGAAAAGAAAGGTGACAATAACCCCCTTTTGTGCCCTTTGTGAAAGTAGAGGCCACTGGGCGCATGAATGTAAAGAAACAGTTAACCTTCAGGACAAAATAGACAAGCTAAAACTTTCCAAAATATGTTTTCTTTGCCTAAATAGAGACCACAGCGTCCGCCAGTGCTACAAGAAAGGGAATGTTTCCTACGCAAAATGTAAGCAACTTCATCACATATCAATCTGTAATGCGAACTCTCAACCCACGTCTGTCAGTAAAATAGAAGTTACCACATCAAATTTTTCCTTTCTTCAAACTACTCGTGTTTGGATCATAGGACCCACGGGAATATCTAAACTAACACAATGTCTGCTAGATGCCAGAAGCCAGTCCAGCTTCATAGCCAAGTCTTTGGTGGATGCTCTTCAACTACGCGTGACTGGTAGTCGAGAACTTGCAGTGACAACCTTCAAAGCGATATCGAGCATTACCAAGCCACGCCGATTTATCCAGTTTGACATGATTGGATTTTCAACTAAGACAACCGTAACACTCACGGCCTTCAAACGTCAGAATACCTATTCCTCTCACCCAAGTGTCCCCCAGGATTTCCGGAACCTGACACTCGCAGACCCACAAATTGACAACGAAGAACAACCTAATGAAATACCAATCTGCGCGGACCATTATTGGAAAATTGGAAAACTAGAACAGCCAATGTCAATCACGCCTTCCCTCGTACTGCTACCTACAGTCTTCGGCTGGGTACTAATGGGAAACCGGTCTGGAGCTTCAGTAAATCAGGTTACGACGCACCACGTCTCAGTCACGAATAGTGAGATATCTGCAGAAACCATGCAAAGATTCTGGGATCTGGAAACAATTGGCATTCGTGATACACAAGACAGGACACTGAACGATATGGATGCCGCTATCCTTCACACATTTCGTGAGACCCACCGGATCCTAGACGGAAGAAGAGTTGTATCACTTCCAAGAAAAAATGATATTGTCTTGTCTGATAACCGGTCAACAGCTGAGAAAAGATTTCAGAGCCTTGAGAAATGAATAGATCAAGATGCAGACTTCCAAACTATGTACCACATGCATATGTTGGATTACATAGCGAAGGGACAAGTGGAAATAGCTCCGATGTATGAGACTACCGGAAACGTCTTCTATCTACCACATAACGCTGTGAAGAAGCAAATGAGAGAAGGCATAAAATGGAGGATCGTGTTCGATGACTCTTCTCATGAACAAGACCAACCAGCATTAAATGATGCCCTAGAAAAAGGACCAAATCTGCTGCCTGAAATTCTAGTGACGTTGCTCCGTTTTCGAATGCATCCAAGTGCCATTGTCTGCAATGGAAGTCAAGCCTTTCTACTGCTATCCCTAGATGAAAACGACAGAGATCTCACAAGATTTCTATGGTACTGGGTCCAAATTAACACTGATGGCACATACCAGATCACCAGAGACGTCGTAATGTATCGCTTCACTCGATTACCGCTTGGACTTACCTGCAGCCCATTCCTTTTGTCCGCTACACTACAAGAACTTGTTACACTGCATCAGGAGAAATATCCCACTGCAGCAGCACTCCTGGATGGCTGTACCTTTATGGATGACTTTGCAGGCAGCGTCGATAATGATAACTTGGCCACCGTCGTTTATTATGAACTCACAGGCCTACTTCGACACATCAAACTTCCATTGTCAAAATGGTTTACAAATTCAGAGCCACTGAGAGCCATTTGGAGAGCAGAAGGTCGAGAGGTGAAATTGGAAACACGAGTCCTTGGTGTTAACTGGAATACGGAATTTGACTACCTCTTCGCAACTCCAGACGATATGACCGCTGAACTACTTGACCAGCCAGCAACTAAACGCCACCTTCTGCAAGTTACTGCCAGAATTTATGACCCTCTAGGCCTGTTTTCCCCCATCCTGATCACCGGAAAGATCCTCTTCCAAGACACTTAGTGCAAGGGATTGCAACTGTTCTAAGCTTGGACATCTAATCTGCCATATTTGTCTTCCATCTGCATTCCAAAATGGATTAGTATATCTACATCTAACGACGATTTATCCGTACATGTGTTCTGTGATGCTTCTGAAAGGGTACATGGTGCTGTGCTGTACATTTGGATGACTACCAAAAACACTTCCTCCGTCACGCTGGTTTGCAGTAAAAACCGATTGTCGTCTGTGAAGAAAGTAACACTTCCCAGACTGGAATTGCTTCTTCACTACTTTTGCCGAGAGACTGGAGTTGAGTCCTCTTGTGCCACCTTATTGAGTGACTCAACCATCACATTAGGATGGATCCACAACAATCCAAACCGCTGGAAGACTTTTGTCTGCAACCGCGTGACAGAGATTCAGATTCATACTGTGTCCAGTCAGAGGAGACACTGCCCCGGCATCGACAATCCTGCTGATTGCCTCTCCAGAGGAATTACAGCCCAAGATCTAGCTTCGAGGGATTCATGGTGGCAAGGACCTTCCTGGCTTGCCGAATATCCAAACTCCTGGCCCCGTGACGTCACCGTCCTGGACATGATCCTGCCAGAAGAAAAGAAAACGTCTCAAGTCCTAGTAGCCACAGCTCCAGAACCATTGCTCCTTGCGTCACGTTTCAGTTCGTACTGGAAGTTATTACATGTTACTGCATGGGTCCTACGTTTTGTTACGTGTATGAAGAAGAAACAAAAGGGCAGCAGAAATTATTTAACTGCCAAAGATATCGAAAATGCCAGGGTATATTGGATACGTCAGGTTCAAGAGTAATGCTTCACTGCTGAGCTGGTAGCCTTGAAGAAAAATCATCAGTTGCCAAAATCATCCAAGATTTTGTGATTCAATCCCTTCGTACAAGCTGGTATTATTCGTCTTGGTGGCTGCCTACAATTTGCAGACTTGACAAATGCTGAGAAACACCCAGTGCTTTTGGATGGATCGCACACATTCACGCACCTGCTAATTCGGCAGACCCATATAAGACTCCATCACTTGGGCGTACGCATAATACTCACTGAACTTTGCAATGAATTTTGGATTCTATGAGCCTGCCAAATCATTAAAAAAGTGTTGCACGGATGCCTGCCATGCAAAATATCCCACAAGAAAAGGTGTAAGGAGATTGAAGCCCCATTGCCTTTAGATCGCGTCCGTCCTATTCGACCATTTACTGTGACCGGAATCAACTTCGCAGGCCCACTCTATGTCAAGTCAGAGAACGTGACCAAGAAGATTTACATCATTCTGTTCACGTGTGCAATCATGAGAGCTATACACCTAGAATTCTCAACAGATTTAACTACCGACAGATTCTTAATGGCTTTTCAATGCTTCGTAGGACGACGAGGTGTCCCACACACTATATACACCGAAAATACCCAAATATTCCAAGCAGCGAACAGAGAAGTTCAACTCGCAGACGTGCTTAGCAGTCCGAAGACTCATGAAGATATGGCACCTCACAATGTGACGTGGAAGTTTATAGCTCCACGGGCGGCTTGGTGGGGAGGATGGTGGGAGAGAATGATTGGCTCCACTAAGCACTGCCTTAGAAAGGTTCTACGTCGCTCACAGGTTGATGAAGAGGGTCTCCATACAGTTCTAATCAGCATTAAAACCACTGTCCCATCGTTCAAGACAAAAGTAACTGTGAAGTGTTAACACCCTTACATTTCCTCAATGGCGAGAAACTCACGACCATTCCAGATGGACCTGAGCCAGTAAATAAGAAAGACCTTACAAGGAAATTTCACACAAAGATGAAAATGGTTGAAGACTTTTTGCGAAGGTGGAAAAAGGAATACCTCCTTCAGCTGCGGAGTTACCATGAGGTCAAGTCTCCAACCAGTAAACATCCCAGACTTTGCGTAGTAGGAGATGTTGCGCTCTTACAAGAAGACGTCCTGTGCCTAGCCATATGTGGAAGAGAGCCCAAGTCGACAAAGTCCTTCAGGGGAGAGACGGCCAAGTGAGGACAGCCATCCTGCGTCTGCCAGATGGTTCAAGAGTCAGCCGACTGGTGCAACTGGTGATTCCTCTCAAAATCGACTAGGTGGGGAGGATGTTGAGGTTTGAATGTACAAGAAAATGACACGTACCGGACAGACTAGTAACTAAAAGGAGTTTTACGCTTGTAGATTCTTTTTTGTTTTGTATGTTGTAATAACAAAGTGTTGTAAGAAAGATGTAATTATCATTTGCATGTTACAACCCAACAAGCTGTTTACCAGTGGTGAGATAGCCTGCACCCTGAGGGCTGATTGAAGAACTATTTCATTTGAGTGGTGCTTGTAAAAGTACTTGTGATCTCCGAACATTTTTTTTTTTTTTGCTATTTGCTTTACGTTGCACCGACACAGATAGGTCTTATGGCAACGATGGGATAGGAAAGGTCTAGGAATGGGAAGGAAGCAGCTGTGGCCTTAAGGTACAGCCCCAGCATTTGCCTGGTGTGAAAATGGGAAAACACGGAAAACCATTTTCAGGGGTGCCGACAGTGGAGCTCGAACCCACTATCTCCCGATTACTGGACACTTAAGCGACTGCAGCTATCGAGCTCAGTACCAAATTGTTTGGAAACAATGGCTGATGAACAGAAGCATGTGTTCGTTTAGTGGCAAGGATGATGAACAATTAATGTGTTATTTCAAACTTCTGGGCTCTGATTATAGTAGTAGTGATGATGAATAAGATCCTGGTGATAATATGCATATACATTTGAATATTTGTGATGCAACAGCAAGTGAAAGTGAAACAGAACTTGACAACACTACATCAGCGGCAGTGGCTGCTCAATACCTATGTGTTACACAGACTAGTGAATGGGAATACAAACAGAACGTTTTAAGTGTTCAAACAGAAACTTGCCAAGGGAATGATTGCTAATCACTTCAAAGAAGGTGTTGTCAAGTGACAAGCAGCTACACCTGGGGAATTGCCATTACGACTGACTGGCCGAGATTTTCCCGTCAAGATCTCCCCCAGCAAAAGTCAAAGGAACTAAAACTGCAAAACGCTGTGTTGCATGTTGGCAAAAGAAGACCAGAAGGGAAAACACATGGCAATGTGACTCCTGCAGCATTCCACTGTGTCTGGAGCATTTCCAGCCATACCATATAAAAAAGGCCTACTGACTTTTGAATCCCGGACTTCAAGCAACAAGGAACCTATTCTGTGTAAGTGCATAAATTATATATATAAAACTGTTGCTTCATAACCCTTTTTCTGTAAAGAATCTTGAATTATGTCAATAAATACAGAATTTATGCTGATTTATTCAGAGGTCTACAAACTGAACAAATTGTGTGAAAATTCATGGTTTCCAAGCCCTTTCTGCTATACGAGAAGGCAGATGTGATGGGTTAAAGAAGGTAAAAATGTTGTATGAACACTGCTAGAATTCTGTCCAAATAAGGGGGAGATATTTGGAAGGATTTATGACCAGATGAGGTGCACATGACCTTATATTATTGCCATTCATCACTGTAATAGATGAAATAATGAAAAGAGTTAAATGACTCAACAGCACCTCTGAATTAAATGCCTTTGCAGATATTGTAGTGATAATGGGTGAAAATGAAGCTGAAGAACAACAGAGGCCAAATGATGGAATACAGTATTTCAGTAGTTTGGCCTTAAAATAAGTCAGTCTAAAACAGTAGTGTTGCTAATTAGTTGATGGAGCATCCATACCAACATCATTCTGGATGGAACACAACTGGAAGAGGTCAAATAGTTCTAATATCCTGGTATTGTGATGACAGTGGCTAATAGATCATCTACAGAAATTACCAATAGAGTACAGACAGGAACACAGTTATACCATCTAGTAAGAAAGCTTCTCTGGGATAAAAAAAAAGTTCCTTTAGAGTCAAAAATTAATGTACTCTACAAGAGCTTCTTTGTTCCAGGTACCATATAGCATAGAAACCTGCACTTTAACCAAAAGAGACATGTGCAAACTTTGACCTGTGAAAATTAAACTCTTAAGATCAATGGTGCAGAAAACAAGGAGGGACAAGATAAAAAATTGAGGAAATACGTCATTAAATGCAGATGTAACAGTCATCACTGTCTGTGCTGAAACTAGATTAACACGTTCACTCCTGTATCCAACCTAAGTCAGATAGTACATCACTTGTAAGAGTCTACATCTTACCTAAGTCAGATAAAATTTTGTGGGGAATAACAAAATTTAAACCAAGCCTCAACTACATCTTTCATCATAGTTATGCCTCTAACCTATAGACGGCAGATACATGAAGTAATATTTTTGACCCTCCTTATGCACAGACATGAAGGAATGTGTCTGCTATTTGTTACTTGAATGAAGGTCGAGGTCAACCTTTCCTAAGATAATTTTTTTAACATTCAGAGAATACATTATTTTACCTTTGTTGATTTTTTAAATATTTCATGTTTCTGTAAAGAAGCTTAAATAATGGCTGAGGAATGCAGGTGTAGGGACTGTGTTTTTAAGTGTGCTTTGTGAGTGTTGACAGGTGTGTTGTGAAATCAAGAAGCAAGTTTCAAAACTGATGAAATATTGGACGTGTTGCTCAATGAAGACTCTGGTGATGAATTTATACCAGCTGAAGGGAAAAGTGACTGCGACAGCGAGTTTGAAGAGGTACCTACAGAATGTGACCTGGAAGTAGTTTTAGTACCTGATAAAGGTCTGCTATATAGGCCAAACTTGGCACCATTCACTGCTAATACAGGTCTAAATGTTTGGCTGGATAATGAAACTGTTCCTTTCTGAGGATTTATTTGAATATATGCTAATTAGGTGATAAGTGCTTCATCTTTCCCCTTCACCAAAGACTCTCGAGTACAGACATAGAAGCCGGTAGAGGTACCAGAGCTAAAAGCATTCTTTGGTTTAATGTTTGTGATAGCAATAATTTGAAAACTGGATTTGAAAATGTATTGTACTAAGGACCCAATATTTGAAAACCCATATTTTATTAAGAAATGAAATGGCATATGGCTTTTAGTGCCGGGAGTGTCCGAAGACATGTTCGGCTCGCCAGGTGCAGGTCTTACGAGTTGACTCCCGTAGGCGACCTGTGCGTCGTGATGAGGATGAAATGGTGATGAAGACAACACATACACCCAGCCCCCGTGCCATTGGAATTAACCAATTAAGGTTAAAATCCCCAACCCAGCTGGGAATCGAACCCGGGACCCTCTGAACCGAAGGCCAGTACGCTGACCGTTCAGCCAACGAGTCGGACATTTTATTAAGAACAAACATGTCATTGAACCAGTTTGAAACTATTCCCTCTTTTCTTCATTTGAGTTACAGCAGGTATGAGACTGGTTCTGACAGACTGTACAAAATAAGGCCTGTATTGAAAAGACTGTCTGACAGATTTTCTTCATTAGTGTACACTCCTGAATGAAAGGTTTTTCTATATAAAGAGAGATGTTAGCTTGGAGGGCATGCCCAAGGTTCTACACATTTACAATCCTGGCAACCTAACAAACTATGGAATTCTGGTTTGAATAGTATGTGAATTAAACTCAGGATACAAATGTAAACTAAAGATTTACAATGCTAGTTGAATGAGCTGCTGAATTTGTTCCTTGCTCAGGGATATGCATTCTCATGGACAACTACTACAATAGTGTCAAAATTGCTAAGGAGTTCTATGAACACAATGCTGTGGTTTTTGGCACATATGGGTAGAAATGGACTTCAGGGAACAGCAAAAGACAAATTAATGATCTTCAGAAGGAGTGAGGAAGTATTCCTTATGTCATGGATGGACAAGAAGGTGACATCTGACAACTTCCATTTCCATATTGCATGTTGCAAATAAGGCGAGAGGTCCTGAAAACCGTTTCAGACAGAAAAAAACTTAAACCAGAAACCAAAGCCGACTACAATCAGCATGTGCCAGGCTGAGTAGCTCAGATGGTTGAGACGCTGGCCTTCTGAACTCAACTTGCAGGTTCGATCCAGGCTCAGTCCGGTGGTATTTGAAGGTGCTCAAATACATCAGCCTTGTGTCAGTAGATTTACTGGCACATAAAAAAACTCTTGCAGGACAAATTCTGGCACTTCTGCATCTCTAAAAACCTTCATAAGTACTTAGTGGGATGTAAGAAACAATAACATTATTATTATTATAATCAGCACATGCATGGAATGGACATTGCAGACCAGTATCTTTCACTGAACACCTTCATGTGAAAAACAGCAAAATGGCCCAAGAAAGTATCTTTATATTTAAATTATTCAATGTATTCTACTCATTCCAGCAACAAAATCCTCGGAGAAATATTGCCTACTTGCAATTCATGTAGACTGTGTGTAGGAACTTCTTACAAGGCAAAGAAGTACCAGAATGTAGTGCAGTCACTTCACCAGCTCCATCTGATGCCTCTATTGCATCATCATAGGTGTCAAGTCCTGATATTCCACCACCAAAAAGGGCACCTGCCATGGATCCACATTTCCATCTTGATGGTAATAGTGGCGAACATGTCCTCATAAAATTTCCTTCAGTCAAAAGTGACAGTTCTCCCACAAGAAGGTGCAGAGTATGTTTCAAGAAGAAGACAGTGAGTGAAACCAGGTGGTACTGTAGAAGTGCACTGCGGGAAGTGTGACACCAGATACCATACCCTCAAGCACTACTAGAGTATCTCAGATTTCAGATTTTTAATTTCAGTACCTTTGGAGCACTGATACAAAGTATTCAATGGTGTACAACATGAGTTTGAAACAGCTTGGCATTTAAATGACTGGGTTGGGCATTTAAATCAGCTATGCAGAAGCAGGTAATGAGTGTGTTACGATGGCTCGGTCACCTAGAGAGAACAATCCCACAGAGAACTGCAATAATGTGGTTCCAGAAAGAAGTAAAATGCAGGAGATCAAGCGGTCGGCCAAGAAAGAGATGGTTCGATCAGATCAAACAACACCTAGAAGGATGAGGATTGGAGTGGCAACATCTTGACGATAAAGGTATCTACCTGGATAGGAGAAAGTGGAGAGGTCTTATTCACCACACCTGGGCAACTGCAGATGATGATGATGATGATGATGTGTTGGTGAGGCTAAATACAACTGGGGAATCAGAGACCCTAGCAAGTGAGTGAGCATTACAGCTCTTTATGGAGAAGTCATAGTAGTCTAATGAGTTCTTAGTGTCCCAATTTAATTAGTAAATTTGAAAATTCTGTACATGTGGTTGAAACTAAATTGATTACTATTGTTACTCTTATTATTCTCCTATGAAACGAAAATATAAGAAATGAAACCATCACGTAAGAATAGGAATTTGACATTAACCACTGAGAGAAGTATAACTTATTGTAAAATATCTCCCCTAGGAAGAAATACACTGAGGTATGATCATTCTTATTACAATTTAAGCAGACAACAGCTAATAATTTAATGCTTGTCTGAATATGTGAAAGTCGGATACTATACCTTGCGTATTGCCCGAATTGCTCCTTTGTGCTGATTAGTTAACTGGATACATCGAGGTTCTTCATCCTCATCTGTAAGAAGAGCATAAATATGCAGAATGATTATTATAATCCATAATACAACATATAGTATTCTTTCTCTGAAATATAATTTCTTATTTACATTTTAAATTTTGATGTATACATCAAATTTGTTGTAGAATGATTTCCATCAATTGCTATATTATAAAAATATGAAATATAACTGTACTGTTTAGCAGTAAAATCAGTGATATGGTGTACTGCTCTTAAGTGTCTCTTAATAAAAGTAAGTTTCCAAAACAACCAATGAAGAACTAGATTTGAAAGAAAATCAGAAAGTAGACACATGGTTTGAATAACACATGCAATATTAAAAATATATTTAATAATATTCTTCAATCTTCAACATTCTGCCTTTATTATTTAGTGGCAGCCCTACAGTGTAATGATAGATCACAATGTGGATCTGTGGAAGAGTGCTGGCTTCCAGATCCCAAGATCATGAGTTCAAACCCAGCAGAGGTAGTTGGATTTTTGAAGGGTGGAAAGAAGTCCATGTGACACCCCATGCTGTACAATGTCAGCATGTAAACGATCTCTGGCAACACATTTGGTGTTCACCCCACAAAATTAATTAAACTCAGCCAGCTTCTGGGTTGATGTCAAACAGAAGCCATATAGATTACCAAACAGAAGTTAGGTTGTAAGTTCCATCGAGAGGAAAAGTTCCCTCAGTTTTAATTACTGTGCTGATGCAGTGAATGTACCTCACATGGGGACTGCAGTAAGTATTTAGGTGTTAATATAAGGAAAGATCATTGGGATGATGACATTAATGTAATTTCAGCAAGGGTTACAGATCTCTTCATATGGTTATAAGGGTATTTAGGGGTTATAGTAAGGATGCAAAGAAGAGGGCATACATGTCACTAGTTCCAGTGTATGGGACCCTGCCCAGGATTACTTCATTCGAGAATTGGGAAAGATCCAAAGGAAAGCAGTACAATTTGTTCTGGGTGATATCCGACACACGAGTAGTTTTATAAATATCTTACAATCTTTGAACTGGGAAGATTGGGAGTAAGGAGATGAAATGATTGACTAAACAGTATGTTCCAAGCTGTCAGCAGAGATCTTGAATGGAATTTTTGAAAGTAAGAAAGATGACAATAAGAAGGTAAGGTTGGAATTCAAGAGGATATATTGGGGCTGATATTTGTTTAGAGGAAAAGGAATAAGGGACTGGAATAATTCATCAAGGAAGGTGTTCAAAATACTTCCAAATTCTTTGAAATCATTTAAGAAATGATTGAGGCCTAACAGATAGGTCATCGGCCCCCAACTTTCCTGGCATTGTGTCAAAATTTCTTCTCATTTTCACTGCTTGCCCAATTCTTGTTCTTTTATGACGTGAAGCCCAGGATGACTTTTACTTGCATATCTTTCAAGGTCATTTTCTTCCTTTAAGATACCACCATTTTGTAAATTGTGTGAACATTTATTTTCAATTATGACTACCTTGATATCTGTCAAATTAACAAACAGCAATAGAATCGTTTCTTTAAAAACATACCATTACTGTATATACCTAGCACTTTTAATTGAGAGCATTACAGTATCATGGAAAACTGTAACAAAAAATAAATAAATTGACAATTCACTCAATATTACACATTATGAGAAGCAGCATTTCATCATTCAAAAATATAAAATTGTGACTACCTGTGACTCATAATCATTTAGGATACTCCTTAGGCACATATATTCTTATTTCTAGGGTTCTGAGCAGTTCACACTATTAGGTACTTCATGAGATGATGATAAATGTCAAAGAGAAATAAATTAAGTTTACCTAGATGATGAGCTGTAATTTTTAGAAATTTGGCTTAGGACAAATGGTCAACTTATATCTCACTCCAGTAATAGAAATCCTATGCATACAGACCAGTACGGTACCTAAGCAAGGATTGCAATCATGATGCCAAGCAGTAAATAAGACTTCATTTGATTTTCCCAGGGTTTTATGTGAGTCTGACTTCTATTCAAATGCAAGAGAGCATCCTTCTGTGATTCTGAACAAACAGCTATGGCAGGGAGTATATCTCATCCCTCATACTTTCTAAAGGGAGATCCCAATTCACAGGAAAAAATAGTCTATACACCTTTTATATCACCCACTTCTGACCTGATCAATAAGGTCCTCAAGCACTATAGAATCAACAATGTCTTGACCCCCACTACAAAACTATCCCAGCAGTTATGTTCTTTTAAGGACCAATGGGATTCTCTCTCCCGTTCAGAGAGTTACTGTGCTGCATGTTCTTGAAGGAAGGGTTATATAGGAACTATAAAACACAATAGTATTACCAGAATCAAGGAACACAAGCATCACTGACATTAAAGTTTAGGTTTTCATGATTGGCATTGCAATGAATATAGAAGAAAATATTTTTTGGGCTTGTAGGCTGGACTCAAGCAGAGCCAGTAACTCCCAACGTTTCATTGGAAACTGCATCCCAATTTGACCATGGACTACAAGCCTGGAAAACAATGCCTTCTATATTCACAAGTGTTGCTGTTGTCAGAACCAACAAGAGAATCATGAAAGCACTTGTCTGGACTATGGGATAAATTTGAAATAACCTGGCTAATATTCACTAGTTCCATGTTTGTTTGTATGATGAGCAACTGAAATAGAGAAATATTCTAATAACTTCAACCATGAGGAAGAAGATCTGTGTTTAATTTAAGTCTGGCTCCCAGTATTTATAAACAGGCAGCATTTCTGTCCCTGTATCAGAAGAGATCAATTCCAGCTGACCACCAGCTTATCTTGACAGGAGAGGTTGCTGTATAGACGGTACTTCCTTGCATTACATCCCTACCACTGTGTAACTGTTGCATTTCTCAGAAAGTGGAAGGTGTACTTGTTGTCAGCTCTTCTGTTCCTATTCCAGAGATGCACAATGTGGAGGAATGTCATATGAATAGGAACAGAAGAGCTGACAGCATCTAGACCTTTCATTTTCTGAGAAATGCAACAGTCTCACAGCGGCAGAGATATAATGCTGGGACAGTAAAATGCTGGCACTCATCAAAACATGGCCACAGCTTAATAGACTAGAGAATATATAACTATTGGAAGATGTCTGTAAAAGTGTAAAATCCTCTGTTATTACATTAAATGCCTGCTGTCTCCATGGCTGACAGTCCAGCATCTTGACTTTCAATACTTGGGGGCACTTATTTTGCTTCTTGGCCAGGTTAAGTGATTTTAAATAGTTAATTCCCTTCGCTCGGGGACTAAGGGTTTGTGCCATCCCGAAGATTTCTGCAGCTCCCATACCACACACAATACTATACTCGAAATTTCGATTACAATGTGGTTGTGAAAATTCAATATTCAATACTCTATCTACTCCATTACAATAGCATGCAGTTTACCATACATGGCAGATGTTGCTCACACTTATTGGAGGGTCTGCCTTACAAGGACTGCACCAGGCTGGCAATGCCATACACAATTAATTTTAAATAACATTAAATTATATTTTATGCATTGGAAAGACGTGATTGCTTTTAACGATATATCTGGAATTTTTAAATAAAATATTTATACTTTTAGTTCTGTAGTCCTTGGATGGGGCTGCCTAGCTGGGTTAGAAAGGGAGTACTTGGTTTAACCAGAAGGATGTGTGTTTGATTCCCCACTGTGAGGTTGAAAAATTTAGAAATATGTAGGTATTATTATTCACTATGTCTATTACATACTGATTATAAAAATAAACAATGAATGATCACAACTTCACAACAGTTTTTATGATTTTTGTTGGGTGCATTCAACCGATTATATTTAGCCAATTATTTCTAATGCTATCTAGGAGCATCCTGTCTGGTAAAGTCTGTTACACATATCCCAGGTAATGATAATTCTAGAAATTAAGATGAATATACTATAAAATCAGTTTGAGATACTTCTGTTTCTTTGTTGTAAACAGAAGATAAACTGAAGCAGGCTACAGGGTATTTTAAAGATGGATAGGCAGAATCCCAAGAATTGATGAATAGGAATGCCATTGTGAACTAATTTAAGTTTTGGTTAACAATGAATGTCAGAGCTTAGGGAAATTCAGTTCTGGGGCTAATGTTAGCAGAATACTGAAAGACCTAACCATCTTAAATTGTGATAGTCTACAGGTGGCAGTATTAATGATAACTGGTGGTTTAAGAGTGTAGTTACTATGAGATATAAGAAGAAGAGGAATGCAATCAAGTAGTAAAGGAATATCCATTTATCAGTACTTTTAAGCAGAAAGTCTTTCTCTACTGAACTCTAAGATTTGACACATTCTCTAAGTCTGTAGACCTCTGAATCTTACATTAAACTGCATGAATAAATATATATATATGCTCATACATTTTAATTACTGGTATGTTTCTTTAAGAGCAATCTTGAGGAAGAGGAATCACTCAAATCACCTTAAAAATGTACAATCTTTATTAACACTTTCAATATTATGGTCCATGCTTATCCCCAGTTTTCAGTTGTTTTGATGAATATCACTGTAGAGAATTAAGAAATACAAGGAAATATCATATTTATGCCCATTAATAGAATGTCTTGAATTTTGTTTGGTATTCATGCAAAATACAATCAAGTGGCTGTGTTTTAGAACTAATTTATACAATACTATCATTACCGTGTAGACATCAAGTGGCAGAACACTACTCGACTGAGGATTTTTGTGAACTCAGTAATTACTACTGACTACAGAAGAAGGAGATTGGGAGAAATATATGCCAATATACAACAAGGAATAGTTTTATTCACTACAATAAACAGGCACTACAATAATTTACAAGTTTCTTAAAATACAATGTGCAAATATACACTCAAATACGTTATATTAATTGTAAACACCTTCAAAATAATACCATGCTACCAACACAACTCAGGCATGTAGAGAGGATCTACAGAGTACATGAAGCTACAACAAGAAAAAGTTGTGTGGATATTAAAAACTCTGATCTACATTGCAACAGAAAACATGTATAGGTTTATACCACCAGAGTTTAAATTTAAAGTGAAGATAAACTATAAAGTTGCTCTTTATCAAGTAACTGCTAAAAAAGAGAGAGCACAGAACAGCTGTTGAAATTTATTCAAAAAATCATTCTAAAAAAAGAAAGCACATCACAGTCAGCATTAGTTTTATACCTTTGTTCTATCATGACACAGAGTGGGCCATTAGTAGGCCTAACTATCTATTTTCATGGCAGAAAAAGAGGCCCTACTGTTATGGATCATTCCATTTAAGTAACAATCTTCTGTTTACCAGGTTAATCATGGAAATTGTATCATATGTTGAATATTTTAATGGCCAACATCAACCAATCAGGGTTCCTTAAACTATTAGGTTATACATCAGGTACATTTGGGAGTGATTTGGTAGGGATCAAAATTTATCATCTTTCTTATTTCTTTCCTCTTCATGTCTTCTCTGCTGGGAAAAATACATGTGGATGAGTTACATTATAGCATGTACCTCTGTACAGTCATTCTTTGCAGGCCTTTTTATACAGCATTGACATTTAGCTACTCAGTCATAACTCAATGCTCACAGCATGAGTATTTTTCAAAATTAATATTTTGCCATTTTTATAGAATCTTCAATAGCCTTCAAGTCAAACACTAAAAGTTCCGTAAATGTATTATATTATTTACGATAAGGGGCATGCAGCTTGCATTTGCGATATAGTGGGTTTGAGCCCCACTGTTAACAGCCCTGAAGATGGTTTTGCGTGGTTTCCCATTTTCACACCAGGCAAATACTGGGGCTGTACCTTAATTAAGACCATGGCCACTTCCTTCTTACTCCCAACTATTTCCTATCCTTTAGTCGCCATAAGACCTATCTGTTTTGGAGCGACATGAAGCAACTTGTAAGAAAGAAATATTTATTAAACAATTCTTACAGGAACACATTCAGATTGCAGAGCAGGTATCAGTATTTTAAGGACTGGTAATGTTCTTTTACGATTCAGGCGCTGCTATGAAATTGATGTGAAGTTCACTTGATCAATTTGGAATTTTAACTCCAGATAATAATTTAAAAATTTGGATAAACAACTAGATTCTTGATTTATTGAACAATAGGGAGTTAACAAGAAATGGGGTGAACATCAAAATGATTATTAGAAGGATAAGAGGAACAAAAGAATAATGAGTTAAATGAAAAATGAAAAGAAACTGAAGATTATGGAAACAAAGATGACAGTTTCAGTCTGGATAAAAGAGTGCAGGAGATATCCCTCACTAACAAAAAATTAAAGACAATGAAACTGAAATAGCAGACAGTGTCTACAAACTTGTAGTGGACAAGACAGAGCAAGTGGAGGTATGGAAGAACTATACTGCTGATTACTTCAGAGATGACCAGTCACTATCAGATAATGCTGAAGAGGAACCTGATGGTCTAGATATTCTTGAGGATGAGCTGGGGCGTCTTAGGCCAAATGAAATCTGACAGAGCTGTTGGACTAGATCATATAACTGTACAACTGCTTGAACTAACAGATATTAATAAAACAAATTCCTTTTGAAGCTGCTGAACCATAAATACAATACTTGAGGACTGGCTAAAATCCACCTTAATCAGATTTCCAGAATCAAATTCTAACAATGTAGAGATTATTTACACTGCTGATGGTTCAACATTGCATCAACACAGTCTTTTTTTTGGTAACTTCAGCATAGGAAAAGGCTAAAATTGGGAAGGAAGGAACTGCAGCTTTATTGAAGGTACAGCCCCAGCATTTACCTGGAGTGAAAATGGAAAATCATGGAAAACCAATCCAGAGTTGCCAACAATAAGATTCAAACTCACCATTTCCTGAATGCAGGCTAACAACTACATGGCCAGAAACCCTTAGCCCATTCCCATGATGTAGTTATTACAGGCTGAATTACACTTTAAACTATGTTTACAAATTTTTCACTCTTGATTAAGGAGAAATATAGTGTAAAATGTCAATGAAACTCAGTGAGTTTAGAAATGGCCTTGGTTCTATCCAGGTTTTAGATCAAAAATAACTTGACCAACAACAAACTGCCCTCTCTTGTTTTACTGAAAATGAAAAACCTTTTGACAATGTTAAAAATTATATTCTTAATGTTATCTGAAACATAACGGGCTTCATGGTAATGATGTTAACATCATCAAGAAAATGTACTGGAATCAGGCAGCTCACATCAAAATCACATTACTCAAGTCATCAAGACAGAAAAATGTGTGAGGAAAGGAGGTAACCAGTCTCCAATTCTTTCTAACTTGCAGTTAATGCCCTTTTATCAGATCAGCTTTGATTACATTGATGAAGAAAACAAGACCAATGGGAAGAGAAGAACATCATCTACTATGCAGATGACCTTGTTATTAGCCAACAATTTAGAAGATTTTCAATTCCTTTTGGGCAGGATCGACAAAGTAAGCAAGGAGTATGACCTTGAAAGAAACATCCAGAAAACAAGATTAGTGGTTATCAACAAGCACAAAATAAATAGCACTATTATCACCTTGGAAGGAAACTCAACTGAAACGGTGCCATGTTTCAAGTGCTGGTATCTAGGATGCTGGCTAATGCACAAATGGGATACACATGTACAGTAGAAATTAAAAACCAGAAAACATCACTGCATGAGTTGTATAACTGAAGTTAAAACTTCGTATACAACTATGACTTCCAATTTGAAACTTGTTTGTGCGTAGCAGAAAAATGAAGAATTTAAGAAGTGATGTGTTCTGCCTAAGAAGAGCATAGCCTGGAACAGCAGAAATCACATTCCCGTCTAAGAGCAAATATAGCCTGCAGCAGCCATTATCAAGACAATAACAACTGGGAACAAACTATGAACATCATTAGCGTGTTGTAAAAGATTGCATGAAGTTTTAGTTAGGGTAATATACTAAAACTCAGTCTTTGCTGAGCTGAGCTAGTGAGCAGAAGTGCGTGATAATGATCCGGAAGTGCAGGGAAAGCATTATGGGCATAATAGTGCAGCAGTATAGGAGTGCGATAAGGCGATGGCACAGCTGGGTCAAGTTGATCAAGACGGAGTGTAAATTAGGAGTTAATAAAAGAATAGCCGGGCTGAGTGGCTCAGACGGTTAAGGCGCTGGCCTTCTAACCCCAACTTGGCAGGTTCGATCCTGGCTCAGTCCGGTGGTATTTGAAGGTGCTCAAATACGACAGCCCCGTGTCGGTAGATTTACTGGCACGTTAAAGAACTCCTGCGGGACTAAATTCCGGCACCTCGGTGTCTCCGAAGACCTTAAAAAGTAGTTAGTGGGACGTAAAGCAAATAACATTATTATTAATAAAATAATAGGACTGACAGAACTGTTGATGGCAGCAGCTATAGTGGCTACTCTATTAGTCATCGGAGGCATCGAGATGAACCCAGGTTCATTAACATTGGAGGACATGGAGAAAATCAAGGACATTGTGTGCGATGCTTCTCAGGCTGACCAGACCAAAGAAATGTTTGAGATGCAGTATCAACAAATGAAGGACAGCATAACCAAAAAACTAACAGAAATAAAGAAGATAAGAGAAGTTAAAGAAGAAAGAGCGGTACTAAATTAGAGGATAAAGGCGCTAGAAGAACAAGTTCAGGTACTTCAATGGTGGGATAGCTGAAGAGCAGAGGATGAGAAGAGAAGAAATATTATTATTTACGGCCTGGAGGAAACAGAAGAAAAGTCCACAATGGAATTGATGAACTCAGTCTTAAAGCTAATGAGAGAGAATTTAGGCATTGACTGCTCTGAAGGGATATAGATGATTTGTATAGGATGGGAAAGAATAGGGGAAGAAGACCTGTTAGAATTAAGTTTGTTTCTTTACTAATGGCAAGACAAATTTTGAATAGTGTGAGGAACTTGAAGGGCAGCAAGGTTTGGATAAAAAGGGATATGGACAGAAAAAGCCCCCACGAGCAAAGAGTTCTACAATTCCATTTACGACAAGTAAGAAAGTGGAATCTACAGGCATTTATAAGAGGAAATTGCTTACATGTGATAGGAGATACCTGGGCGAGAACATGGACGCTCAGTGATCTGGGCAATATGTTCAAAGAACGAAGTAAAAGTTTGGGTCATCAGCGGAAGTGCATGGTGTAGGAATGATGACACAAGAGGTTCCAGAATCTACATGCAGTGCTGGTGTCGATAACCCTGAACAGGTGATTCAACGGTCTATGTCAGATCTTCCAGTGAAGTTAAATAACAGAGGGACGAATGACAAGGCGAGCCGGATGTCAACAGTGGGGCCACGTGGAGCAGCTGAGGATACTTCCAGGCATAAGTCAGTGAGTCTAAAAGACTTTTTTCAGAAGATGTCGTAGGACAGGTATCTTAATTAGGATAAAACCTTCAATACTCGTATTTTGAAGTAAATGATGCGCCGAAATTATTATGTTATTATATTTATGTTTCGTGTCCATGGACGTATAACGTGCGGACGTACGGCACACAGATTTCCAATATGGCGTCAAGGAACAGCACCATTAGATCTCTGATGTAAAACATGTATAAATTCTATGTAGATTGTTTTAGAGAGCGATTGTTTTCTTTTTGTATTGTGTGAGAGGCACTGATTGTTTTCTTCTTCATCTGACAGGATAAGTTCGTAGCGATAATAAAGTTGCTTTTAGAATACGTAAAAGTGTTCTCGTGTGATATTTTTATTGCGTAAAATAGAAAATCGCATATAGAGAACGACAAATTGGCGACCGTGACAGGACATTGGAAGTTTAATGATGAAGATTGATCAAATGACCGTCGTGATTTTACGAAAGGCGCTGATATCCCGAGGGTTACCGACGGCCGGGAGCAAGTCGGAACTACAAGAGAGACTACGCCAGGATCTGATCGAAAATGAAGAAGACCCAGGTAGCTTCGATTTTGAAGTCGTCTCGGAGAAGGAAGCCAACGACCGGATGCTTACGCAACTAACTACCTTGATTGGGACACAATCTGAAGAGATAAAAGGCCTTATCGATTCCTTGGTAAGAGATCTGAAAGAGGATATTTCCAAAATTAATGACCAAAACAACAGCGTAGAATTAGATGTACCGGTAGATAAAGTAGCAAGTGATATGAACACCTTGGAAAACGAAGTCAAGGAGAAGAAAGACGAAGAGAAAACCATTTCAGAGGCTAATAATGCAAAAGATCAAGATTTTGATGCTCATTCTGCAACTGAAGAAGCTCAACGAAAGAAACCTGCGTATGATCTGTCCTGTCCTCATTGCTTAATACAATGTGACACAGTACAGGAGTACAAAATGCACCTCTATTCACCTAAACACATAAATGCCATGAGGAAACAATCATTATTACATAAGCAGACCTTGCAGCGAATGCGTATGAATCAACGCCAAAAGCACCACAAGCTAGAGGAAACTGAAGAGTTCCGGCATACACTGTCGGATAGAACGAAGTTCTGTGCCATTTGTAAGCTCAATTACAAGCAACCCAAATCAACACACATGACTTCTGAGGATCATGAGAATATGGTGAAATTCTTGAATCCATATTGCCGGGTGTGTAAACAAAGATTCAATACACTAATGTCTTACGAACATCATCTGTGTTCCTTAGATCACATCAAGTTCAAGGCTCTCTTGGCCGACAAATCCAAGAGTGACGATGAAGAGAGTGGTGGAAAAGATGATGAAAAGGAGCTCAACCTTGTCAACTTTATGATTCTTGATTCAGTAGGTTCTGTTGGTAGTAAGGAAGGAAAAAGCGGAGGAGATGGAAAAGCTGACAAGAAAGCCGGGGGAGAAGAAGAGAATGAAATAGTACCCAAATCTAAAGACAAAACTGAAACCATAGGTGCTGAATATGCCCGGATTGTGGGGGTGTATTACTATGATTGGTGTCGTACCTACTTGTCATTGTATGAAGAACAAGAGAGTGTTCTAACCATCCATTATCACTCACGGGCACGCTTACGGCGATATGTACGTTATCGTGAAGATAGATTTCTTAGAAAAGAGGCTGAGAGACTCCATCAGAAAAAGTTGGCAAGAAAGATTCTGAAAAAGAAGCAAGGTCCGGAAAGGCATCTGGAGAGAAGGATCAATCAGATAGTAAAACAGCGGAAAATAAGAAAAAAAGTGAGAAGGATGGTGAGAAAAGCTCAGAAGATACAACAGGTGAATCTTCCAAGAAAAAGAAAAAAAGACAACTGAAATGGCAGTGAGGTTTCTCAAGGAGAAGATGTTATCTCGACCCCTACAGGATAGCGGAGGGACCGGAGAGTGGGCACTCTCTAGGGGGTCCCGGAGGAGTACGGACTTCGGAGAGGATCAACATACACTGATACCTGTTCTGGAGGATGGAATAGCTGAAGACATAGATAACAAGACGACTAGTTGTAATTTGGGACCTGGAGAAGAGAAGGTCCGGAATCAGTATTGAAGGTTTTAGGGGGGGATAATTGTCGTAGGACAGGTATCTTAATTAGGATAAAACCTTCAATACTCGTATTTTGAAGTAAATGATGCGCCGAAATTATTATGTTATTATATTTATGTTTCGTGTCCATGGACGTATAACGTGCGGACGTACGGCACACAGATTTCCAATATGGCGTCAAGGAACAGCACCATTAGATCTCTGATGTAAAACATGTATAAATTCTATGTAGATTGTTTTAGAGAGCGATTGTTTTCTTTTTGTATTGTGTGAGAGGCACTGATTGTTTTCTTCTTCATCTGACAGGATAAGTTCGTAGCGATAATAAAGTTGCTTTTAGAATACGTAAAAGTGTTCTCGTGTGATATTTTTATTGCGTAAAATAGAAAATCGCATATAGAGAACGACAAAGAAAGGGATGGGTTCGGGTAGCAAAGTAATAATCACAGAAGAACTATCTGAGAAGGACATTATTTGCTCTCGTGAGGGGAGTGTAATGGAAGTGGAAAGATCTAGAATGACTAATAGTAAGTTAGGGAGTTTAGTGGAACACAGAAGCAAAAAATAACTAGAGTTAAAGGTATCATGTGTTAATATTGAAGGAATATGGAACAAAATAGGTAACGAAGGATTTAAAGAACTACTGGAAGAAATGGACATCTTTGGACTTGTAGAAACCTGGTCTGATTACGAGAAAGTCAATATGGATCAACGAGATCCAATAGAGGAAGGATATCATGCGGAATTTCAGTGGTAATCAAAGACAACCTAAAAGATAGGATACAGCTCTTAGAATCTGAGTTTAATGAATTAATCTGGATAAGAATATTAGATAGGGTCAACTGGAGGAATGAAATATGTATAGCTTTTATATATAATCCACCTTTGAGTTCCCCATTTGCGCAAAATGAATTTTTTTGAGAATTTAGTGGCAGAAATTCGACGAATGAGAAGTACGTATGATCAGGCAAGCATTATAATTATGGGAGATCTCAACGCGAGGATAGGGGACAAGAAGCCAGTTTACAGTCAACATGGGGATGAGGTATTAGTAGTTAATAGAAATAGCCAGGATAAAGAATGTAACAGAAATGGAGAAAAACTGCTCGAATTATGCACAGTAGAGGAGCTGTATATATTGAACGGATGGTGGTTCAGAGATGAGGGTGGAAAACTAACGTATGTAGAAAATGGGGGCAGTACAATTGACCTAGTTGTATGCTGTAGGGATAGTCTGCAAGTTATCAAAGAGGTACACATTAGGGATTGGGCGGAGGCAAACCGTATGTCAGTATCTATAAAATTAATGATTCAAGATACAAGAGTGCAGGAGATCGTTTACGATAACATAAAGGAAGAGAAGAATTAGGACCGAGCTCGACAGCTGCAGTCGCTTAAGTGCGGCCAGTATCCAGTATTCAGGAGATAGTGGGTTTGAACCCCACTGCCGGCAGCCCTGAAGATGGTTTTCCATGGTTTCCCCATTTTCACACCTTAATTAAGGCTATGGCCGCTTCCTTCCCAGTCCTAGCCCTTTCTTGTCCCATCGTGCGATGTAAAGAAAAAAAAGAAGAAGAAGAATTAGGGAATGAATTCAGAGAGTAATTCAATGGAAAGAATTTAGAAATTTTGAAAATAGGTATTGTAAAATTGATAGAAGAGAATAGAATTGAATAAGCCCTAACCAGGATAGAAAATTTAATAGGAATGGCAGGAAAAGGGCAGTCGTTACTAGGTTGAGACAAGTTGGAGAGTCATGTAAAATGATAAGAACAATAGAAAAGATATATGCTGAAGTAAAGTGTACAGTGAGAGTAAAAGAAGTAGTGGTAGGAGAGATTATCTCTAAAATGGGACTGAAACAGGGGTGTAAATTGTCACCGATTTTATTTCTATTGTTTATAAATGATATACTAGAATTTGAAGGTGATGAGAGATTTGCACTGCCATGTTTAGAAAATCAGGATATTCCTGGTCTTGTCTTTGCTAACAACATACTCCTGTTCACATGAACACCAGCTGCAATGCAAAAAAGTATTGATGGTATCGAGAAGTACTGTAAGGAACGGAATGTGAAAATTAACGCACAGAACTAGAGTAATGGTATGTAAAAAAAGAGAACAAAATAGCAAAAAAGGAAAAATGGTATTTTGAAGGAGTAAATCTGGAAGTAGTTAACAAGTTAGAATATTTAGGAATTATAATATCAGGAAATGGAAAATGGTCTGAACACGTCAAGAGGGCGAAAATGATTGGTGCAGCAGCTCTAGTTAGTACATGAATATTAGATAACAGGATGCCTAATATTGATTTTAGGGTGCAAAGAAATGTATTCAATGCTAGGATTAAATCTAAAATGTTATATGGTTCAGATGTATGGGGCACAGAAAAGGAAATCGCAATGCTTGATTCCATCACTAGTAGATTTATTAAAATAATTACAGGCTTACCAACATGTACCATGAATAGTGGAGCTAGATTACTGTGTACGGACGTTAATACAAGGGTCGAGTCATAAGTCATGGCAGCTATTTTTTTCTCGTGAACAGGAGACAATTACATGTAATAAATATCATTTTTGGTCCATATTGATGATATTTGATTGGAATAATAACAGTAAGTTATTTATTAAATAGACCACCTAATCAATACAAAGTCTAGTCTTGGATGATTTACATAGATTTGTTAACTAATAGTGGTACATGTTTCGCCTTGTATGAAGGCATCAGCCATTGTCTTAACCTTAGATTGAAAATAAGTGTCTAATTAACATGTAATAATGAAATGAATTTTAAAAATCTTGAAGAGATTTGAAGTAAAATAACATTAAAAATAACAATGATGGTTTAAAAATATACAATGTGATGAGTTACAATGGTGGAAGTATTAACAAAATTAACATTAGGAGGCTGCTATAATAAGTACAATGGATAAAACAATAGACTGTTATACAACAAGTAGTAAGATTGCTATAAAAATAAAGTTGACTGTCTGGTGGTTACAATTAGACGATGGCGAAAAATCGTATATATTCAAAATAAAGAAGAGAGAATAAAATTCGAAGGTTGGTCGAAAGATCCGAAGTTAATCATAATCTTGAAGATAAAAGACGAAAGTTAGAGGCATATGGTGAAGTTGTAGAACACATTGAGGATATGAAGTTGTAGAATAGAAGTTGAAGAACAGTTTTAAATTGGATCTCTATGGACCATCTCAAATTTGAAGCAATGCTCAAATGTTGCAAAAATGTGAGTTTGTTGATATTCTAGTTGAAAAGGCATATGATAGTGGAATCATTTGACGATGACGAAGATAACTTGTAACGTTATGAGTTCTAACTGTTTTCGAACTGTTTTCTGAGTTCTAACCTGACCCGGGAAGCTGGAAACGGGAAATGAAGATAATGATGAACCTGGTAAAAAAGGTCCGAATTCATCAACATTAAAAATATCACAAGGTTTGTAACTGCTTATTTTAGAAGGCAGAATTGTTTCCTTCCACATTCCCATTTCATCTGTACTTACTCTCGTGGCTTTGCCACTAAAAGTTTTATAAATGATGCTGGTTTGGTTTTTAAAGCGGTCCAGTCACCAGAGCTTGTTCTACTTCATCGTACTTCCCAGATTTAACTTTCTTGCAATTTGCTAAAGTATTTCCTGCAGAATCCAAGATCTCTTCTGTCTTCACTATGATTCCATTTAAAGTAGATGGCTCTTTCACCAAAGCAAAGCAACACGGGAAAGAGTAGAAGACTCTACTTGCCTTATAATTTCCACTTTGTTAGTACTTTCTGCTTGATCCCTTCCTTCTGAGTTCCACTCATTTTCACTTAAAACCAACATTTACACACTGATATTACAACTAACGTCTCTGACTATTCACACTAACTACAACGCTGCACTATGCCAAAGAGTAGGCCTATGCGCTTGCGTGCTACATCTCGTTATGTGTTTTCTGTCTCCCTCGCACCCCTTACACCTGCTTCAAGGTTAACAGCAGCAAATTAGAAATCTAGCAACTTATTCTTAGAACCTATATTCCCCTGGCATTCCTACTAGTTGTCATGGCAATGGGTGTAGTTGCTGGCTGTTTCAAAAATACTGTACTGCATAGTCAAACTGGAAGGCCTACTAAGTTATTTTCCCATTTTAATCCTTTTCATGATATAGATAGTGGAAAAAAAAAAAGAAGAGCAGGTTTGAAGTTAATTACAAAAATGACTGCATGGGAAAGTCTTGGAGATATTACATATGTGTGATTAAAGGTGCAGTAGCAGTAGCAACACTGTTCTCAGCATACATGTAAACGTAAACAGTTTCTTTCCCTGCGAGAAGTTTATTTCATGTTTTTCATCCTCATGCTATGTTCTAATAAGATGATGTAATAATTACGAGTGACACGAGAGTACAATGCTTAGCTCATATAAAGGTAAAAATAAACAAAATATTCAACATAATGTATGGTGGAAGAACATATGGTGTGTTTTATCTTTTCTTTCCTTTATTTTTTTTTGTGAGTGGAGAGACATTACTATATTACCAATATCAGTATCATACTTGTTATTCAATATTGCCGTTTTGGTACTTAATGCATCTGCTTATAATAAAAGAGTTATGAAGGTTTTATTGATCGTTAATTTGTTACTGCTCTTTCCTCATTTCCACATGTGACACTGTCTGAGCAATACTGCCAATATCAAGTGTTATTATTGTAGCAGCAAAATATTTTGTGACTTGAGTATCGATATCAAAATATCGTATCAAATGTGGTATTGTAACATGTGTAAGTGAGGGAGAAAGAGAGCCGGTGTTGGTATCGTCACAGCGTGACATCGCGTGGCCTTGGCAAGAACAGGCTGGCTTGGTGATGTCACAGACCCGCTGCAAGCGCAGAGTGCAACTTGCATAGAGACGAGAGTTCTAACAATGAACTACACTGGGTGGACATTTTATATCTCAAGGGGCTCTAAAATCTGAACTTTTTAACTGGGAAAACTAACACTTTAAACAGGAAAAATATATGTATAGCTTAACATGACCGATCAAGGTTCGAGAATATTGCACGTCTTTGGAGGGAAAACTTCTTAACCGAATTTTACTGTACATCACTGAATGACAGTAGAACAACCCAAAATCAATGATTTGTGATATTTTCCAAGCGTTTCTATCTTACAGTATCCAACAGGTAATATAGGGTTTACTGAAAAATCTGGCCTTTCAACATCTGAGTGGATAAAAAGTATAAAATTGATGGTGGATGCAACTGCAGTACGAAGCTTATTTAACAGGAATTAAGGGATCGACCACTGCAGGCATGCCTGTGGTAAAACTGGAACAATGGCACATGTCCTGGACCACTTCTCATTCGGCTCATTACTTAGAAATGTGTGCCATCACACAATACAAGGCCACATTGCCAACCCTTCCCATTATGAAAGCTGAAAAAGTTCACTGCCTGGCTGCAGGAGAAAACAGAAAAGGAACTAATAGCTATCCAATCCAAGGCACCATGCATTCATTTTTGATCCAAAGATATAAGTAGAATTAAGTGAACAACAGCCACAAGATGTAAACCTCGATAAACAGTAAGGTTCTTCACCAGTGCCCTCACATATCAAGGAAACATATCAGGTGAAATCTGTCATCATTTACAGTATATTATTGGCTGCAAGAGGAACTCTATCAATGTTGATTGTTGATATCTGGAAGAAATTTTGAAAAGAAGGAGAGCTTCTTATCAACAATTGTGGAGGTGTCAATAAGAGGGCCAGTCCTGATCCTCAATCAATAATATTGTATTGAGTCCTCCTTCTGAGAAACCATCTTTATATTTTGATTAACTTGTGGCAAAGCCGTTAGGCATCAATTTCTGTAATAATGAATTATATATAAATAAAATATTGCAAGGACTGTCACTTATCTAATAAAGTTAATCTTTGATATCTGTAAAGCAAGTTTATCACATAAAAAGTAAATAAGGCATGTAAAATGCTAACTTGATACTGTTAATATAATAGAACACAAACAGTTATTTAAGATTAATGAATCATCCTGCAGTGGCACTACCATGAGAATGTCTTATTATAATAAAAATTAAATGGGCTATAGAAAATAATTCTCTGCAATAGTTGATATCACTTTTCACTTTGCCTAGAATACCAGATGTTTAATAAGTTCTGAAATGTTTAATGCAGATTTAATCTCTTGCTGGAATTCAGTTTGTATCAATATGCAAAACTGCACTCTTTCACTATTCAGGATCCTGCTATCTTACTGCTACTGAATTTGCAGCTAAGGCCATTCAAAGTTCAATATTAATGCTGCTTTATTTCATCCTGAACTATAAAAACAGCTATGTATTTCAATATAGCTTGTAACCATATTCTCCAGAAGAACTGCTGATGTATAACAGAAACTATGATTCAAGACAAGTTGAAAAACTCAAATCCTTGAAACTTCTTTCCAAATCTATCCCATAATGTAGAGGGCTTTCCTTATGTTCATTGTTCTGTTATTCCTGAAAGAAAAATCAATCTTCGAATAATATTCTTTCAAATAATTGGGGTCACTTTCTTCTAACTGTCTAATGTTCTAAGGACAGGCAACTAGAAAATGAGCTGTAGTAATAACATTTACAAGAGCTTTTAATGCTATATATATACATGAATAACTTTTAAATAAAGAGAAAATGTTCATTTTCTACAACTACAGTGATGGTGATATAAATGTAAAAATTCACTTGTGCTGTTTGTGGATGTCATAAGTGCCTTGTGCTATAGAGCTGTGAGTCCATTTCACCTGAGAGAATATTTAAAATATTTTAATTACAATTATCACCTTGACTATGGATATATTACCAAGACTGCTGGACTATATTTAATTTTTATTTACATTCCTACTATTTATTCCTCTATTGTATAAGAAAATCATTAAGTCATATTGTAAAAAAGGTCGGACTAATGAAATTTCAAATGATCCCAAAGAATTTCTACTTTTTTCTCTTTATAGCAAAATGTAATCCTCAGAACTTGCCTGTGATGACTTACGACTTAGCATTTATATTATGGCAGCTCATGGCTTGATTACAAAGCAGAGAGCAACTAAGTAATTCTATACAGTACTTAATGGCAAAGAAAGACAAGTGCTTAATGGACAGTGCTGCTTGTAATAATGAATTATAAAAAAAATGTATTCTTTGTTTAAACTAAACAGAGCTTTGCTGTTCTCAAATTATATGAACTGTATAATAAGCTCATCTGCCTGCTGTCATTTCTTGATGGTTACAGTACTTTTGCATCCATCTCTTGGCACAGGCCAGAGCAAAGTGTAGCTTCCACTGAAGTCCCAGTCTCATCCATGGCTGTGACAATATGGAAGCTGCTGGGGTATGGGTGGTGCTGATTAATGACATTCAGAGCACAGCCAGTGTGTCTGAGTGACATGAAAGGTGTTGCTCATAGGGTTAGTTGTGCTACAATAGCACTGTCTGGCCCAGTGAGGAAAGCAATGGCAAACTACCTCACTCCTCATCTTGCCTAGTACGCCTCATTTTGGTACTGCCATTGGTTTTGTGATTTCCCTATAACTGCATAGCCTTTGGTGATGCTATTTGAGGATCCAACCAGCCTCTGGGCTGATGACCTAACAGACAGACAGACAATAAGCTCATACTCAGTAAAAAAATCCCACATCCTATGAAATTAATATAATTTTCCTAACCTATTATTAGCATAAAGCCAGTGTCCAAATGGAAGCATTCACAATTTTTTATTTGTATTTTTAAAGTGGAAGCCATTTTATTTTCAGTTTTGGATAAGAAAATATTTTTTATTTTTCATATATATATAAATGTTTTCTTTTTCATTATTTTCTGGTTTTATTAATCTTGCATTAGAAAATGAATTCTGCAGATACTCTTGTTATAGAAGTTTTCCCACACACTGCACAAAATCCATGTTCTTCACCTTATGACACCAAAATACATATACTTACAGTATATGCATAGCTCAATTTACAATTTAGGGATCAAATTTTAATCCTTATGATGAGAAGCTATCTTCGGGTCATTAATAGGCCTACTTGTATAATTCATGTAAGCCATTCTAAATTAATCTCTAATTAAGCTCTAAACTTGCATTTAGGAGATAGTGGATTTGACACTCACTGTCAGCAGCCCTGAATAACTCCTTCAGTGGATCGATAATAGAATCTCGGCCATCGGATCCCAAGATTGCGGGTTCAAACCTAGTAGAGGTGTCACATTTTTCAAGGACAGAAAGATGTTTACTCAGAATTCCCTGTGTAATATTAGCATAAAAAGGATCGCTGGTGAAACAACTGAGGCAGGGATTTCCCAACTGTCTCTCTGCCATTTAGTAGAGAAAAAAAAAACCCGCAAGCAATGTCAAAACTGACATGCAGGTAGCTCAAGTGGCGTCAGATCAAAATGCTTGCACACTGTAACTGAGGTCATCACCATCATCATCATCATCATCATCATCATCATCATCATCATCATCATCATCATCATCATCATCATATTATTATTATTATTATTATTATTATTATTATTATTATTATTATTATTATATTATTATTATTATTATTATTATTATTATTATTATTATTATTATTATTATTATTATTATTATTTTTATTATTATTATTATTCATTTGACTTCACTACTCGGCCAACTAGGGACCATGATAAGCCTCACTTTACATTCTGCCATTTGTTCATTTTTCGCTTGATCCACATCGTCTTCATTAGCTCACTGTGTTTAGCACGACGTTCTTCTGTACATTTTGCACCAGTTACCCGTTATTCGTCCCAGAAAGTCCCAAAAGATATGATGGCTGCTCTGAAAATATTTCGGTCTTGTGCATCTTCTGCTTGTATGCCCAGTTCTTTAAGATCTTTCTTGACATTAACGTACAATGGCATTGCCGTTTTTGATTTTGAGTCAAATATACTGAAGATACGTTTCATCCATCGAGTCAATCATCTGTGGTATATGACCATAGAAGTGAACTCTGCCTTTATGCATTGTGTCCGTGATCTTCTCTATCTTAGAGTATATTTCTTGCCTTGATTTTCTAATGTAGATACCATTTTTGTACTTTGGGCCAAGTATGGTGTGTAGGATCTTTTTTTCCTCTCCAAACCGCGAGCAAACATTTCTCGGAGAGGATAAGACATTCAGATGCATACAGCAATATTGTATCATCATCATCATCATCATCATCATCATCATCATCATCATCATCATCATCATCATCATCATCATCATCATCATCATCATTATTATTATTATTATTATTATTATTATTATTATTATTATTATTATTATTATTATTATTATTATTATTATTATTATTATCCCTGAAGTAGGCTTTCTTTGCCTTCTTATTTTTACAGCAGGCAAATGCTAGAGCTGTACTTTAATTAAGACCATGCTTGGTATATCCACTGTTAAATCTTCCTCATAACAATGTCACTGAACAACCTTTTTGCATTGGTGCAACAAATTTTAAAAAATTCACCATCAGTTCAAGTAGCATATTATTATTGATGAAAGAACAGAATCAATACAGAAACTTCATCATGATGCATAAAACAAAATGAAGTATTAGCATTGAAAGTATTTACTTCATAACTGACCATCACTCACTATAACAATATTAGACCTCTGTGGTATGGTCAATCTTTATTACATATCTACAATATCCACTTTATGACCCTTCTCTAATAATGTTGTGTTTTTAACATTATTTCAACTACTGTCAGTTAAAACAGATACTGGTTTACAAGAATTTTGCCCAGGAAAGGGATTATAGGGATACTAGTAAATCTATGGATACAGGTCTCGTACATCAAATTCTCTCAAACATAAATTGATAGCACCTAACTTTCTTACCACAAACTTGAGTTCATAAAGTCAAATGTTTTTTGAATTCCACAACACAGTCAGCATACTCCTTTATTAACAAGGGGCTTTCATCCTTCCATAATGTTTATTTTGGGAACTAATGTTTTGAACTGCTTTCACATAATTTATAGGCTAATGAAAAGTTGTGTCTTGCAGCTCATAAATGTGGAGACTAAGAAGATTGTTTAACCTATCATTTTAATTCATACAACCATTTTGGACCCACAGCTCATGCACTGCTATCTACTTGTGCCTAACAACAAGTGGCAATATGACATATTAGTTTTAGCCTACTCTTGGCCAACAGCAGCGAGGTGGTCATGCGCCCCAGCCCGCTGTGAGGGGGCATCGGTGACAGTGGACCCCCAAATTCATGTTGCAGCAGTCCACACAGCACCAAAGGTAGAGCAGTTGCTTCACCCATTCGGAGAAGAGTCGCATTCGTCCCAGTGGGTGGTGCTCCTTGCATGTCAAAACTGCTACCGCAATTGTTGGGTACCAGTAAACCACCTACTTGATGATGAGAGGAATCATTTCATTACATTAGCTACAGGATTTGAAAAGATTTCAAAAATTCTTCAAGGTTTATGATAAATTTCTCTTATATCTGGAATTGAATTAGATAATACATTAGAAAGAACAAAAGCAATATAAAAAGTAAGATAAAATACCTTCAGTATGCCTCATGATACAGCCAGAGAAGAAATCCATTATTCTAATCCACTTCCTTCAAGTGCACACACTGAATGTGCTAAGTAATGTGCTTCTAGTCTTATTAACTGGGATCTGTATTTCACACGAAACAATGTAGAGATTGCACATGGAGAATGTAGGTGAAACAAATTAAAAAGGTAAAGGTATATGCTAAAATGAGGTGAAATGTCGGCCTATGTTGAGTCCAAGCTTCTAATTGACAAGTTTCATAAGTTACATTAGAGTAACGATAGTGATTTACTGAATATTAACTGATATGTACTTTCTTGTTATACAGGATGAGTCAATAAGTGTGTCTGCCCCAAATATCTCAAAACCTGTGAAAGGTATTGCCATTCTCTTTTCATATCCTTAAATGATATTAAGAGTCGCATCCAATATGCCACCCTTTTCCACAGGATTATCAACAACAACTTTGTACTTGTAAAATGGAACTACACTACCAGCACACAGTGTAAAATAAGGTGAATTCAGTCGTGTGCTTCTTTTAATGCATGATCATTTCTTTGGGAGCAAATTAGTATTTCTAAACAATACTCTTTAGAACATGGCATGTACATTGGATGTTACCCAGATCTGGTGTCCCCTTGAAGCTCCCTACATACACTGTTTACATGTTCTGTTTCCCAGCATGAATTGTTGAACATTAAAAATATTTTCAGCTGTCATAACTGCACAACAAATAATTAATTTGTTTCACATTCCATGAAATTAACATTGCTCAAAATTTAGAATTCACTCTCCCATTTCCAGCTAGCCAATGTTACAATGAACATGTCCCAATCGCAGAATGCATCATACTGTGTTAAAGTCCTATGTGTGACGTTTAAACGTACAGAAACCCCTAACTGGACAGAACACACCTCATGTTTTAAAAGACTGCAGATTGAAATTTTACAGTGATTTGTTCCCAAAGGAACAAATGTTCAGCACAGTACATTAAAAACAAGTTCACAGCTGAATTTGCATAATATAATACAGCTGTGGAAGATAAAACTAGTACAGTTCTGTTTAAAAAATTAATTTGGTAACGATATCTCCTTATTAACGATACCACAGAAAAAAGGACTTGTTTTATGAGTTCCTTAGGCAAGCCGAACATGACCTTAGACACTCTTGGCACTAAAAGCCATATGATAAATAAAAAATAACCATTTAAGAATACGAAAGTTTTATCATTGGCTTTATATCGCACTGACACAGATAGGTCTTATGGTAACAATGAGATAGGAAAGGGCTAGGACGGGAAGGAAGCAGCCATGGCCTTAATTAAGGTGCAGCCCCAGCATTTGCCTAGTGTGAAAAAGGGATACCACGGTAAACCATCTTCAGGGCTGCCAACAGTAGGGTTCGAAGCCACTATCTCCTGAATGCAAACTCACAGCTGCGCGCCCCAAACTACATGGACAACTCGCTCGGTTAAGACTATGATATAGATGTCGATTTCCATAGGGAACCCGAAATGATGTCCAACAACGGATCAACTATATCGGTTAAGACTATGAAAACAAAATAACAAAATCTTTAACAAATCTAGATATATTTGAGGTGCGTTTTCTTACTGACTCACCCAGTATCATTATTTCACAAGAGTGTACATTGGATAAGGTGAGTGCGCAGTGAAACAAGCTTTACAGCTTCACACAAACATAAACATTGATCCTTGGTTAAACGGATAGATTATTCATAGATTACAATGATTCTTTAATTATTCACTTGTTATATCTTGTATGCTACCATTAGATGCTGGTTACTTTCTGTGAAGAATTACCACCAAATTTACTCTATGTACAGTAGCACAACACATACTATAGATGACTGTCATGCTCTTGTCAGGAGATTGGGACAGGTACCACATACAGTATCATGCTACTACCACATGTACACATTGAGATGGTACACTTACCATCCGAGGCTTTCTTCGATAACGCAGTTTCTGTCACTGAATCTTCACTGTGACTAGCATTCAACTGTCTGTGACTGTTAGCACCACCTACATCCCAACAATGGAAACAACAATGTACCTTCAAAGGGCTTGTACATTGTTGACATACATCAAGAAGTGGACTTAAAAAAACAAATCATTTTCTTGGGCTGTTTGGGTGGTAGTAGGGTTTACATCAAGACTTAAAGATGAGTGTTTATTATCATTTAGTTCTAATATTATTTCATTTAGGCTCATACAACACTAACCCCTTGACTCAATGCAGTTCTTGATTTATAACTGAAGTTTCTAACTAATATTTCACTAGTTATGCTTCCACAAGTCTAACAGATTAAAGAAAAATATTTTCTTAGATTATTACACAGTACAGTACAATAAAGAGGCAACAAGCTATAGAAATAAAATAAAATATCCCATGAATTAAATTCAGAATTTGACTTGTAGCCTATAGAGACAGGAAGCATAACTGCAATACATCAGAAACAGAATTAATAATAAAATAACCAGTAGCACAGCTATAAGCAAAATTATTCGCAAGCAGTTGAAACAACAGTAAGCTAATTAACCTCATCCAAATGACATGAAATAGCAACACTGCATCCAACTAAGAATATTCCCTTTCCCTGAATGCAGTTTAATGAAAGTGTTCAAGGGGTTATGTTTAAACAGAAATAATTAAATTTTATTTATGAAATTACAATATTGTCACAGTTGTTACCTTTTCTCTTTATCAAATACCAAAAATTTCAGTCATACCATCATGTAGACTTCATGCCGCCTTTTCAGCGCAGTTTGTTTGGTTTATTCTACAAATGGTATGCCTGTTAAAATTCAGGACCTATCCAATATTAAAAATGTTCACTGAATTTAATTTTCCATATATAAATAATGAAAAAGAAATATTAGATGACCAATTTGGGTATTATCAGGAAATGGATTCTATCATGAAGAGAATATTTCATTCAGTTTGTGGTACCTTAGAAAGTGGTCAAGAAGCTAAGAATATGACATCAAAACAGATACCATATTTATCAACTGGTTGTGAACGATACTTAATCTAGGATTACAGAGAAATCTTAGCTCTAACAGAGTGGTAGACAAACAACTGACATATTTGAATTTGAAATGACAATTATACCCATAATGAATGAACCATGAGTTAGGCCTCTCTGGCTATTCAAATTGTCTGCCAGGTCTACTATTGTGTTCCCGACTTCAAATTTATGAACTACCTGCTGGAAAAAGTTTGGACTTAAGTAAACAGAGGTCACTTCTCATAGTTTACTAACGAAGCCTAGTGGGCAATCATCATCTTGGTTTTCTTTTTTCTCTGGAATTTTCCGCCTGGTTGCTATTTAAGGGGCAGGTTTTGCTCTTGTCTTGGTCTTGACATGTGGCAGTATTACTTGAGTGGTGCTACGGAGAGGAGAGTCCCTCTGAGAGGGAGATCGATGAGGTGGGGGTTCAGCTAGCCTGACAATGGACTAAAAAGGTAGGGGGAATACGAACTATGTAATTATCTTTCAAGGTATAATTAGAAAAGAATTCTACAACCCCTTTTAGCATGTAATTTTTTTTATTTTCGTTCAAGTTTAATTTTATATCTAGGATCTTTCAGGCAACTCTAACTTCTATGTAGGCTTCCTTTTGCTGTCTTTAGTCTCCAAATTTTTCCCTGATGGGTTTTTTTAAAATATAAGGGAGCAAGAGTGAGGTACCCTCATTAATTTCCTCTCAACTTTGAATTTAGTGACTAAGTTTTCCATGAACATTTAAATTTAATTTCTTTCAGTTTTTAAACTTTTCTATAACTTAGGCACTTGGTAGAATGGATTAGCCACTGCTTCATGGGGCCTTATGCCCAGTTAGGTACTTCCTGTAAACATTTCTGGAGTGGTTTGATTTTAGCCTCCATTTATTTGTTCTTGGCCTTTTTGATAAATTTAACCTTATTTTTTTACCTTCTATTTTGTTGCCATGTTATGTGCTTATCTTAGATCTTTTGATTCATTTTTCCTGTACATTCACCTGTAAATAACGAGTGTACTTAGCTTTTAAGCAATAGGTTGTTACCCCTTAACTGTAATATTGCTTCCTAGGTCTTCTGTAATATTTTCATTTGCTGGACAGCTGGGTTTGAGTCCAAATCTTTGTAATGGTGTGCAGAGCTACGACTTCTTTACTTAATGTTTCAGGGATAATTTGGTAAACTGTACAGGCCGGCCTAAATGTGACTGTCTATGATCTTGTAAAAGTCAAGATGAACTGATTATTATTAGGATAGGTATCTAAGTTTCCTTACTTGCATTTTCCTTGAGGCTTTGCCCTCAGTTACTGTAAGGTACTCGATTCTTCTGATCATTGAACATGTGAATTATTACCTCCCTCCTGGATGCTTAGGTGTAATTTATCCAGAGCTTATGAGCCCTTCCTTAGGTATAAAGTCATCGAGCTTTTATTAAGTATTGTTCTTGCCTGACCTCTTAGCTCATGTTATATAGTCTATTTATGGTTATTGCAATATTAAATTGTTAGTCAGCTGGAAAGAGAAAGAAAATATAAATTTTTCCAAATTTTAACAATAAAACCTGAACCTTATGTTTTGTTTTGTCTATCCATTCAACCCTTGTGCTTCTGTCCCTCTGTGAGCCATGGTAAAGTCAGTACAATGAACATAAATACCAGGTAGCTATCTAGAAAAAAATATACATTATCATATCACTTGTTCAGTATGGTCCCTATTGTGGCAAATAACTTCCTTAACAAATCAGTCTCATACGTCTTCAATCATCTCACCCTACAACTCAACAATTGTGCATCAATATCTATATCTTAGGACTAATAAGCAAAATTTTCTTTCATCTCTGGGAAGCCTCACAGAGAGAAGACAAAATGATTTAACTTCATCAATAGGAGTAAAAAGAATATCTACCTTTATAGCAGTCTGAGGAGAGATGGATGTCACTTGATGATGAGGATCATCATCATAAAGTCCAACTCAACAAATAACACTGTCAGGTATTACTGGTATGCTACCTTGGATAAACAACTTTGAATTGATAGTTCATTACAGAGAAGTTGAGGTACAAAACCACTCAATAACATTAAATAATAATAATAATAATAATAATAATAATAATAATAATAATAATAATAATAATAATAATAATAATAATAATAATAATAATAATAATAATAATAATAATAATAATAATAATAATAATAATAATAATAATAATATATGCCTTCAATCATTTCACCCTACAACTCAACAATTGTGCATCAAGGACTAATAAGCAAGATTTTCTTGCATATATGATTTTGATGACATTCTTTTGTTTACTGCTTTATATTATTATTATTATTATTATTATTATTATTATTATTATTATTATTATTATTATTATTATTATTATTATTATTATTGAGGGGCAGGATTGGTATAGTGCTTGGAAGGTGTAGGTTTGAGTCCTGGTGAGTCTAGGGTTGGAATTTACACTTGAAAAATCATGTGGCATCAGGATGGGCATCTGGTCTCAAATAGGGTGACCAGATCTACTGCTTTTCACAGGATACTCTTTCTTTTTAACACCCTATCCTGTGATCTGCAAAGAGGCTCAAAAATTGTATAAATATCCTGCTTTTTATAAAATATCCTACAAAAATACTGCAAAATATTTTTGCATTATAAATGGTTTCATTTCTTTTGCAGAATGTGGTATATGCAATTATTAATGTTTTAAACGAATGAAAGGGAGCAAGAAATAATTAATACTTAATTTAAGATGCCTACAGTTTCAAATATAAACACTCCCGTTTCCGGTTGTTACTTTCATGACGGGAAGAGCAGTTTGGAGCAGTGTAGTTGTGTACTGGCGTTGTGACAACAGCTCTTTCACGGCTTCTTCAAATCATAAATCCACCAAACTTTCCCTTGTTCGCTATTTTATGTACAACAAAGGGGTACAGGTTAAATTGTTAGATTTTGAGTATAACATAAGCAATGGTTCTGGTGATTATCCAGATGATCAGGTAGTGTGGTTTATGCTAGACATGATAATCATGCCGAAAGTTAAAGGTGAATGTGTACCAAATGCCGAATTGCAGTTTCTCTACCTGTTTATATTACCAGATAAATCGAAAAGCGACGTTTGCTCCACCAAATGTTCAGCTTTGTTTTCAATAGCAAACGGTGGGAAAAGCGAGATTGTATGACATTTGGATACTAAGAAGCACAAACTCGCTGACAATGCTGCTGCATCCAGCTCATGTCTCACTACTTTCTTTAGAGGAGCTGGACAGGGGACAGCTGAACAGAAATTGGCAGCTTCTGAAGGCAGTTTTGCATTCCATACTGTTAACCAAACATTTTGCTCAGGAGACTGCTCATCTAAACTGCTTCAGAAGTGTTTCGAACCCAAATATTTGTGTGCTAAGACTAAGTGTGAAGCTATTGTCACTAATGTGATTAGTCCATTTGCGATATATGAAGTGAAAAAGGTCTTGGAAAATGTGAACTATGTCTCGATCTACACAGACTCTTCAAATCATAAATCCACCAAACTTTCCCTTGTTCGCTATTTTATGTACAACAAAGGGGTACAGGTTAAATTGTTAGATTTTGAAAAACACGTAGGGGAAACTGCTGACATTATTTCATCATTTGTCCTGAAAATGCTAAATGATTTTCATCTTGAAAGTAAAGTGGTTGGACTTTGTGCAGACAATACTAATACTAACTTGGTGGCTCATCTCGGAAAGGTTCTAAAAATGTTTATTCCATCGTGCAGAAGTCTCTTGAGAAATCGATTATTGGTGTTGATTGCAGTGCTCACATTGTCAACAATGCAATACAAACTGCTGTAGACTGTCTTCCAGTTTGACTTCAAAGTGTTGTGCAGAAAATCTACTCAAATTTTCACATTTACACTAAACGTGAGGCCTCCTTGATTGAGTTTTGTGATTTCATCGAAATTGAGTATTCCAAAGTTCTTGGTTTCAGTAGAACAAGGTGGCTTTCCTTGTTACCTTCCATTGAACGAGTACTGAAGTTGTATCCAGCCCTGAAATTATATTTTAAATCAGAAAACAGGTGTCCAACTGTAATTAAACAGTTCTTTGATGATCCTTTGTCTGAGGTGTGGTTGAATTTTGTACATACTCAAGCAGCAATTTTTCTCAGTGTTATTCAGTTATTAGAGGGGCAACATGTTGTTATACTTGTAAAGTACTTGAGGATCTCAAGAAAAAGCTCTCAAGTAGGCTAGACTGTGTGTTTGTGCCCTCAGTTGTTCAATCTAAACTAAAGAACCTTGAAAATGATGGCTTAGTTAATGTTTCACATTTCAAGAAAAATGTTGAAACATTTTACTCCACTTGCTTGGACTTTTCCTTTTTTTCTGAACTTAATTCTTAATTCTGTGTTCGAATGGAGTGATGTAGCCTACAAAGGTCATTAGATTTTGTATTTAAGTACACTGGGAAAGACATATGTGATACAATACTTTTTGATGAGATTGTTAATGTCAGGGAATATGTCACAGTTACTAATGTAAAGGAATGGAATTCGGCTCGTACACCAACTCATTTGAGGTGGGTGGAAATATTCACTTATTTTGAAGATAGGAATATTGGCTTCAGGAATATAGGTGATATTGTAGAATTTGTGTTAAGATTAAACCAAACCAAACCAAACCAAACCAAACCAAACCAAACCAAACCAAACCCCATGGCACTACAGCCCTTGAAGGGCCTTGGCCTACCAAGCGACCGCTGCTCAGCCCGAAGGCCTGCAGATTACGAGGTGTCGTGTGGTCAGCACGACGAATTCTCTCGGTCGTTATTCTTGGCTTTCTAGACCGGGGCCGCTATCTCACCGTCAGATAGCTCCTCAATTCTAATCACGTAGGCTGAGTGGACCTCGAACCAGCCCTCAGGTCCAGGTAAAAATCCCTGTCCTGGCCGGGAATCGAACCCGGGGCCTCCGGGTGAGAGGCAGGCACGCTACCCCTACACCACGGGGCCGGCTTGTGTTAAGATTGCCTGCTATAAATGCTCCTATAGAACAGGTATTTTCTTTAATGAACAATCTTTGGACAAATGAAAAATCCAGGCTAAAGCCTGCAACTTGGACTATAACTGCATAGAGTTTTATGACACACTGTGTGGAAACTTAAATTTGTTGAAGACAATTCATTAAAGTGAAAAGTTCGAGAGCCTGTCACAGTGACTTCAAACTGCAATGTGTTAATGTAACACTGTGTGTTGTAATGTAAACAAATGTAATAGCATAATAGGTTAGTAGGTTATTAAAATTTGGTAATTTTTGTTATTGGAACATGTTACTTCCTTTTTTATAGCATCTAAAAATCAGAGTATTTTTAAGTTCTATCATGCTGTAGTGAGTAATAATGTATGATTTGTTGTATGCTTTTTACGCTTGGTATAGCTTAAAAGGAACAAGAAAAATTAGCGATCAAGGTCGCTGCCAGATCATATTTACGATCAGGTCCTGCTGTTTGTCTCTGAATATCTGGTCACCCTACTCAAACCTAGATGGAATCCTAAAATGAGGCAAAGTGGCCCCATAGGGACCTGAGACATAACCAAGATAGGAGTTTAGTAATAATAAAGCAGATAAGAATAACTACAGAGGCATATCCCTTCATTATTTGCCTACAAAATCCCATCAAAAAGCTTCAAAGTCATACTGAACCTGTCACTGATCCACAGACTAGTGAATATCAAGTCGGATACTGTAAGACCTGTTCCTGAAGCGAACAGATCTTTTCACAACAGAATATCATCAAAATCAGATCTCTTTGCACCAATCCACTTGTACTGACTTTTGTTGATTTCAAATAGGCTTATGACTTAATCGACTGATTCAGCCTTTTTGATATCTTCAAGGAAATGGACACAGACAACAAGACATGTTCCATCATCAAACAAACTCTGACCAACACCTATTCACAAGTGAAATTCATGAGGGAAATCTCTAGATCCTTTGAGATTAAAACTACTATTCATCAAGGCGATGGGCTCTCACCCATTCATTTCAACTGTGTTCTTGAAAAGGTCTTCCGTGTGTGGAGAATCAGACTACCCAATAATGGTATTAGGGTGAGCACTGGATCCAAAGCAGTAAACATCAACTGCCTTGCTTTTGCAGATGATATAGTTATAATGGCAGATGACCTCAACACTGATCACCTCAAAGTTGAAACATTACTGTATAAGAATTAGCTGAAGTTCTAGGTTCTCCAGATTTCTTTTGAAAGACTGACATAATGATTTCTGATTAGCATAATACCACTGCATTTCTTGATACTAAATATGGGAAAATAAAATGTTGCATTTATTTTTTATCTTGGAGAGACAATTTCCTTTAATGAGGAAGAGAAAGAAGCTCATAGGTATTGGGCTAAATGCATGGAAACAGCTGCAACCCCATTTGCAAACCTCTGCAAACCCACTTATCAGTCCGCATCCATCTCATGGCAGGGCAAATACCACCACTACACCTCAGCAGTATGCCCTGAAGCCTAATATGCTGCTAAATACTTGGCCCTCTCTCATCACAGTGAGATAGAGAGGATCCAAATGAAAGAGAGGACATTCCTAAGGAAGATCCTCAGCCCATGTCAAAATTCTTAGGGCGAACATTGCCTAAGGTTGTACTCTAAATTTGAAAAGATCTCACTTGTTATGAAGAATATCCGCCTTATGTTTTATGTTTTACGGTCACCTGTCTTGAATGCCCAACACCAGAATATCTGGAAGAATATTCTTGATCTTCTCACGACTCGGAAATATATCACTCCACGGGCAACTGCAGTGAAAGAGAATCTGGCTCATGTCTCTGAGACACCGGTTCCAGAAAGAAGTAAGTTCAGGACCTGGGTACATGGGATAAAGGATCTTCCAGAAAGAGTGAGAAGACAACCTGGCCCCAAGTGGTCTGAAGTGTGAAGTACTGTATTCACCATCAAAATGAAGGAGTACTGGAAATCCAGAAAAGCTGACAAGTTTAACCATGGTCTAAGAGGCCAAAATGATAGTAAAAAGAAAGGTTACTTGTTAAATGTCCCTTCAATTACATAACTACAGACTACAGGAGATGACAGGGCATCAAACATTTGTGCCCTAGGATTTATTAGAACACCAGTAGCCAATGAGATAAAGTCATTTTTAAACACCTTCATATGCTACCAATTTTGGCTGAGATAAAATCTGCTATCTTTTTCAACAGAAGGACAAACAGAAGAAAGCAGTACTGAGGCTGGCATTCTGCAATGTATTAAATTACTGCTACATATTGAATGATGGAATCAGACTAATTTAATCTGTGACTGGATAAAGCTATCCATACAGCCACATATTATGATTGCACTTTTTTCATAGATATTTTGAGGCTCACCTGATACAAAAGTACTTAGTTTCAGCACTGTCCATCTAAAAATGTGCTTCAGGAGAAATGAGTGTGTGTTGTAAATGATTATTTTATCTTCCTTCAAGAAGGCATATTACAATTTTTATTGTCAAGGTGAATCAACTTATATATTATGATAAATGTATATTGAAACAATTAAGTACATGGGCATAGCTAGTGGGAGGGGGTTGTGAATCAGAACCCCCCCACCCCCACTTTGAAATCTCAAATAATGGAAAAACATGGCATTAAGGAGAGAAATTGAAAAGAACAGGAAACATGTCATTCCCATGACTGAGTCTCTGGTTAACAGTGGGCTGTACAGGCTACTTCTTAGAGGTCACACTGACAGGAGACTTAACAAGGCAACCATTGATTATGAATGAAACGTTTGAGTTTATATAAACAGAACAGTTTATATAAATAGAACCATATACTGTAGCTCAAAATGAAACCTGATAATAAGTTCACTTAATAAATCCAAGAACATTAAATTTTGTCCATGTATGTTTCTTAATATTTCTTTTGAATCTATTGAAATTCTGAAATTCTGAGAAGCTTTGATTGAGTCTGGAATGGAATTAAATGCTATTATAGCCCTATACAATACACCGTTAGTTCCATACTTCACTGTATTCATTCTAGAGACATGTAAGATTCCAGATTGCCGTGCTGCATGATCATGAATAGATGAATTACTGATGAATTTGAGTTTTATTTTTCCCCGAGCCAAACGACGTTTAATTTTGAAGGCAAGTATTACCCAAGAGTATTCCTGCTGTCTGTTGGTATGTGGTTAGCTAATAATGTTTCTGTATTATTCAAGTGCCTTGAGGTATTTTGAAACTTTTACCAGTTTGTCCAGTGCAGTATTCACTGCTTTTAGGTTGGTAAACATCAGGTAAGTTGTATACTGTATGTACACAAGCTGTATGTTTATTCTGGGTGAAGGATGAATTCAGTTAATAAGACCGACCGCCCGACCTCGATCTGCATTTAGAGCCATCGCCCAGGTGGCAGATTCCCTATCTGTTGTTTTCTTAGCCTTTTCTTGAATGATTTCAAAGAAATTAGAAATTTATTGAACATCTTCCTTGGCTAGTTATTCCAATCCCTAACTCCCCTTCCTATAAATGAATATTTGCCCCAATTTGTCCTCGTAAATTCCAAATTTACCTTCATATTGTGTTCTTTTCTACTTTTAAAGACACCACTCAAACTTCTTCATCTACTAATGTCATTCCACGTCATTTCTCTACTGACAGCTCGGAACATATCAATTATGATAATGATAACGATGTCGATTCCCATAGGGAACCTGAAATATTTGATCCAGTCGAGCAGCTCGTCTTCTTTCTCCCAAGTCTTCCCAGCCCAAACTTTGCAACATTTTTGTAAATGTGCTGAGATAAAATCTGCTATCTTTTTCAACAGAAGGACAAACAGAAGAAAGCAGTACTGAGGCTGGCATGTTGGAAATCACCCAGAACAAGTCGAGCTGCTTTTCTTTGGATTTTTTCCAGTTCTTGAATCAAGTAATCTTGGTGAGGGTCCCATACAGTGGAACCATACTCTAGTTGGGGTCTTACCAGAGACTTATATGCCCTCTCCTTTACATCCTTACTACAACCCCTAAATACCCTCATAACCAGGTGCAGAGATCTGTACCCTTTATTTACAATCCCATTTATATGATTATCCCAATTAAGATGTTTCCTTATATTAACAACTAGGTACTTACAGTGATCCCCAAAAGGAACTTTCACCCCATCAATACAGTAATTAAAACTGAGAGGACTTTTCCTATTTGTGAAACTCTCAACCCAGTCCATCTCACAACATTATTGAGGTTATTTTGCAGTTGCTCACAATCTTGTAACTTATCTATTACTCTGTACAGAATAACATCATCTGCAAAAAGCCTTATCTCTGATTCCACTTCTTTACTCATATCATTTATATATATAAAAAACATAAAGATCTAATTATACTGCCTTGAGGAATTCCCCTCTTAATTATTACAGGGTCAGACAAAGCTTTGCCTACTCTAATTCTCTGAGATCTATTTTCTAGAAATATAACAACCCATTCAGTCATTCTTTTGTCTAGTCCACCTGCACTCATTTTTGCCAGTAGTCTCCCATGGTCCACCCTAACAGTTGCCTTAGATAGGTCAATCCATTTGACCTCCTGAATCCTGTCCTCCTAACTTAAGACCAACATATCTGTTGCAGAAACATTAAACATACTGAAAAACACTCTAGAAAATACCACATACTAAAAGAACACACATCACAAATCATCAACATTCTAAATATCTTTGCAAAACAAAATTATTTTACATATGACACAAAACACTTCATTCAACATGAAGGAATCTCGATATGATCACCTATTTCAAGACCATCACTACATGCGCAAGATAACATTATGACCACAGTATGTTGATATTATTCTTTTGGTACAAGAGCACCACGAGACAATGTACACAAATACACATATCAACAAAATTCAGAAAAACCTACAGTACACAACAGAATCTGAGTCCAACAGATCTATCAATTTCCTATATACTAGGAATTCAGTTTATACAGAAAGCCTACTATGACTGACACCTTCATCCATAGCACTTAAAACCACCCAATAGAACACAAGAATTCAGCATTCCAATTCATACAGCATAGACACTACAACATACTACTTAACACAAAATACTACAATGAAAAACTACACAAAATATGGTACCTGGCAGTTACTAAAGGTTACAACTACACACTCACTTAAAACCTTCTTAAGCAAAATAAAGAACAAAACTCATGATTTACTCAAAAATCAATAAAAAACCAAAACACAAAAGAAGAGATATACTTTTGATCTATTTGACACAAACTGTCCTCCCACCCTTGGCTTTTATCACAGCACAAACTCTGTGGGAAGGCTATTTTCCAAGTGATGGAAAGACTCTGGTGGGGGGAATGGCAGATCTTTCTTCTTACAGCACAGCAGTAAGTGTAGCTAGTAATGCGCATCTCTGAGATCTGGAACGGAGAGTCATCGTTTGAATTCATCCGAGAAGTATTCAAGAGGATTGAGCTTGGGGTTCTGCGCTGGCCGGTCCATTTACAAAACCCAATTTTCTACAAAACCAAACCCCATGGCATAACAGCTCCAAAGGGCCATGGCCTATCAAGCAACTGCTGCTGAGCCCGAAGGCCTGCAGATTACGAGGTGTCTTGTGGTCAGCACGATGGATCTACTTGGCCATTATTCTTAGCTGTCTAGACCAGGGCCGCCATCTCACCATCAGATAGCTCCTCAATTTTAATCACGTAGGCAGAGCGGACCTTGAACCAGCCCTCAGATGCAGGTAAAATTCCCTGACCTGGCCGGGAATCAAACCCGGGGCCTCTGGGTAAGAGGCAGGCATGCAGGCCAGCAATGTTCCACAAGCCACTCATTAATACTAACAGACCCCTCTTCATGATAGGGAGCATTATCATGCTGAAACACACAGTGATCATCTCTGAAATGGTCTTCAACTGTAGATAACATGCAGTCAGTCAGAATGTTGGTATATCCTTCTGCCTTTAATGAGCTCTGTAGTATTACAAGAGGACCAAGTCCTTCCATGAAAAACACCTCAACACCATCACCCCACTACAGCCACGGGCTGACACGTATCGTTCGCCTGACAATTGCCACACCCAAACCCTCCCATTTGACTTTCACATGGTACAGTGTGGTTCATCACTCCAAACCACATGTCTCCAGTTGTCCATGGAACATTGGCGGTACTCAGCATTCACCAGTGAAATGGGTAGTTCATGGGCAGGTGCCCAAGCCTTGAACCCCAGTCCTCGTACCTCCTGGCATACAATCATGATGCTAGCTGCACAATTAATGGCACTGCAGAATTTACAAGTGATGGTATCACATGGTAAGTCATTTTCCTCTACCACCTTCTTCAATGCTCGACAGTCCCTGCCGGTCAACACATGTGGCATGTCCGGGCGTGATTTCCTTGTGGTTGTCTCTTCCTGTTTCTGCTTCACAATCGCGTCCCCAAAAGTCAACTTAGGCAACGTGAGTAGGGTTGAAAAATCCCAACAGATTATTTTTGATGTGGCAACCATTCCACATTCAGATTCACTAAGCTACCTCACTCCACACATTCTGCAGGTTTCTCATAACGATGGATAACATAGAGCCCTCAGACATGCTTTATAGCAGCAGCAGCAGCAGCAGAAGTCAAAGTGATATCTAGGCTCTAGTTGATGAGTACAGAGGGGTGTCCAGATACTTTTGAACAGACAGTGACATACTTTAATGAACAGACATAAAAATCAAGAAGCTGAGGTACAAAACAGCATTGAGTACAAAGAACAGAACCTTTAATAGAAACCACCTAGCAACAACATATAGCACACAGAAATGAATAACTTAATTGGTATTTGCAAGCACAAGTGTAGGGAATACTCAAAATTCTACGTTGGATAAATAGATTGAAATTTCAAAGTGCGATTTAAAGAACTTACTGTATTAGAGCACTCAACATTATACCGAATTTGCATCAAGTGTTCCCAAGTTGGCTGTATCTTAACTAAGGCCACAATGAGTACGAACGACACTCAACTTTTATTGTAAAGATGGTGAGATTTTTTAGTAGAATTCAAATTCAATCAAATAAGTTTGAAAATACAAACATAAAGAGGGAAAGTAATTATTCTCACCAGATGTAATTTTTGCATTTGAAATTTTTAAGGGAAACCATGGTTCTCAGAAATTTGAAAACATGTCACAGTTTAGCTTCTGATCTCTTTTTGAGTTAAACAGAGTTTACATGGTCAAACTCAAACAACTATAATGCTTTTACTGCTACCCACAATTTGTCTTGTGTAGTTGGTGTGGGGTTCATGGAGCGTAGACCAGCATCCCATGAATGCTCGATTGGATTAAGATTGGGAGATCTGGAGGGTCAATCCATGATCGTAACTTCACTGCAGTGCTCCTCCAACTGCCTGTGTGCCACCACTGAGTGGTGACCTGGCGCACTGTCCTGTTGAAACATGGCATCTCCATCAGGGTATTCTAGGACAAGAAAGGGATGCAGATGGTCTGAAAGAATGTCCACATAACATGCACCTGTCAGCGCTCCCTCAGCCGGATAAAGGAGCCTAATTGGAACCATGAGAATGCCACCCAGACCAGAACTGAGTCACCTCCTGTGTGGACACTACCTTGTTGACACGCAGGATCCATAGCTTCATGGGGCATACGCCACACTCTCACACGCCCATCAGCTGGATACAATTGAAAATGGGATTCATCAGACCATACCACATGCCGCCACTGTTCCATGGTCCATTGCTGATATTCATGGGCCCATGCACGTTGTCGAGCTCTATATCGAGGTGTCAGCAATGGGACATAGGTTGGCCGTTGGCAGGTGAAGCCTATGAGGTGCAGTTGCCTCCTTACAGTCCTGGTAGGAATGGGTTCCTGACTCCCAACATTAAATTGGGCATTGATCTGACTCACATTAGCCCGTAGAGCGCCCAGTATGGTTCTGCAGAGGCAATGTGATGTTCGTTCGTTAAACACCTGTGGTCTTCCCGTGGTGCGGTTTACGTGGGTGGTGACATTCCCTCTGAGATACTGAAGATCCACCCTTGACACTGTTAACCTCGGAAACCCAAATTCGCTTGTTATCTCTGCAATGCTATGACCCATGCGCTGTGCATCGATGATCATCCCACGTTCAAAGTCAGTTAACTCACGACATGTTGCTATCTTCATGACACTGGTGTCTGTAAAGAAGTAAGTATAAATAACCACCTAATCGATACTTTATTATTGCCTCGGGCAAAATTGAATAAAATTAAAACTTACAGGACATGTTTCGACCACTTAGTGGTCCTCTTCAGCTGTATATGTTTTGACCACTGTATACAGCTGAAGAGGACCACTAAGTGGTCAAAACATGTCCTGTAAGTTTTAATTTTATTCAATTTTGCCCGAGGCAATAATAAAGTATCGATTAGGTGGTTATTTATACTTACTTCTTGATTAAACATCGATACGGTCATGAAATGGACAACTTGTAATACTGGTGTCTGTGACAGACGGCTCAGCTATGCTGCAGCTAGCCGCAATGCTCAGGCATCATACACAGCAAGTTTTCTAATGGGACACCCCTTCCTGTGACTTTTGGCCACTCAGTGTATGTTTCCAGTTATGTTTTTTCTTTTGTAAATCTAGTAAAGATCATCTAAAAATCATTTCCTTTCTGTTTTTGTTTTGTCTGCGATCATTTGGGAATGCCAGAAATTTTAATGGGTCAAGGTCAAGCATTCTTTACTTTTTTTAAAATTGCTTTACATTTTCTTTAACTGCATATGCCTCATCTGAGTTATCTTTATAGTGTATGACCTAATACTTAAGTTATGAATGGGCCTGAAAGTACACCATCTTCCATTCACATATATACCTGTTTCCATGACGTGGCAAAACAAAGATACAGACAAATACAGCTCTCACTTACAGTTTTATTAACTTATATGTATAAAAAGATTAATTATTTAAATGCACATATGGTAGTATAATATTCAACTTCCCAATTAAAAGAAAACATACAACTTCAAGGGGATGAACAGAAAGATTTTCCTTGATGAACAGAAGGTTTTTTCTCTGTTCTGAAACTATGCTGTGGGGATGAACAGAAGGTTTTTTCTCTATACTGAAACTACGCTGTATACTATTAACACGATCACTGCCACTGACGCTTTAAAGTTTTCCGAGTCCCATGTTTCTAAAGCTACAAGGAAATTTGTCAACGTGATGACTGATGCTTATAGATATGTTAGCACTCTGGGAATGATACCATTTCAACAATCTTCCATGTGTGGCTCCATTGTTGAGGAACTAGGTGACAATTAGGAGTGCTTCGAAATGAAGAACAGCAGGCCAGAGCCTGGTCTGTCTTATCCTAAGAAGAAGTATGAACAACAATTTTATACTAGTGATGATGTAATTAAAATGTTAGGGGATTCTGACAGTGAATCTGATATATTGTCAGACAGTGAGGATGAGTGGGGGGATTCTGAGGGTGAAAGTGACAACAGTGCACTGAATGAAAATGAAGGTGTTTGTGAAAATTTCCAAGCAATATCCACAAATGAACATGAAATAAATTGGGTTGGTTATTTTATTTAGCATATGGCTAGAGATACAGTGTCTGTCTTAGGTAGTATCTACACTTCTATATACATATATATAAATTTTGGATGTAGTCTATAATTTCTGGGTTCGCGAGAGCGAAGTCACTAGCAATGCCATTATACTTTCTTGTCTTACAATCTGTGATGATGTGTTGGATCATCTGTTGTGTAGCACCACAGTCACTCAGGCATTGAAATTCTGTTCTCCTTATAGTGGAAGGCTGCAGTTCCCGTGGTTGTTTAGAATCCTCTTCTGTGTGGACCATAGTCTATGAGGGAGGTTGAAAGCAGGTGGCATGTTTTTCACAGGAGGCTATGTTGGGTAGTATTTGTCATTGAGTCTCTTCTGCCATTCAACGGAAGTTTGGTAGTTGCTGTTCCTCAAGTTCATGGCAGCTCCTGTTGGTGGTTTTCTTAAACACAGGTGATAAGTATTTCCATCACCAATATCATCATGTATTGGCGGTTCTGGACTGTTCATTATTTTGTTGAATTCTCTTAGAAGAACATCTTTACGTCTGAGATCTGGAGGAGTAATATGACTTACAGTAACACTGGTAACCACTCTAATGTTGTTTTTTTTACAATTTGTTGTACGTTGCACAGACACAGATAGGCAAATATGGGATAGGAAAGGCCTAGGAATGGGAGGGAAGCAGCCATGGCATTAATTATGGTACAGCAGATTTGATTGGGAGTAGATCTGATTGAGCCAGTGATGAGACATATTGTGGTGTTCAGTTGAGTATCTATGATATTTGTGTGGGCACTATTTAGCCAGAAAGCAGCATGGTATTCAGCAGTTGAATACACCAACCCTAGAGTCGAGCTTCGCAGAGTTGCAGCTGTAGATCCGGAGTTGTTGTTTATAAGACAATGTTCTATCCAATGTGACCCCTAGATATTTGGGGTTTCTGTTGTGCCTCATTTGCCGATTGTCCATTTACACCTTTAAATCCCTATAGCTATTTTGTTGCTTAGATGAAAGCAGCAAACTTCAGTTTTGCTGGTGTTTGGTTTGAGTCCCCACATTTTAAAGTAGTGTGTCAACTTCTTAAGGTCTTCTGTCAAGATCTCTTCCATTTGCTCAACTGTTTGGTTTGTTATAGTGAATTGCCCAGTCATCTGCGTATCCAAATTTCCTTGAAAGTGTCTCCGGCATGTCTGCAATGAATAAACTAACAACAAGAGAGCAGGAACCGACCCATGAGGTAGCTCGTTGTTCAGCGATCTTTGGTTGCTTACATCCTCCCTCCTTGTGTACATGGAATTGTCTTTGACTCAGCATGGTGTTCAAAAGTCGTGCATTTATTCTACATGGAATAACTTTCAGAAACTTGTAGAATACTCTATCTTTCCAGGCTGTGTCATAGACCACTGTTAAGTCTATGAATGCTACTGAAGTCTTTAGTTTTCTTTGGTAGTCTGCTTCTATGTAGGTTGTGAAAGACATAACTTGATCTGATGTATTACTAATGACTATTTTCATCTTCTATTGGAAAATATATTTCTCCAAAAAGTTGTTGATGAAACTAATCATAATGCCATACAGATATTTCAAGGTATACGATCTAAAGAAAAATCGCAAATCTGTCAGTAAAAAGATGTAAATGTCAAAGAGCTCCTAGTATTTTTGGGTGTGTTTCTGCAGATGGGCAACATGAAAATTAATAGATTACAGGATTATTGGAAGAAAGATGCTTTATTCCATAATGAAAGCATTTCAGCGAGTATGAGCAGCAGTAGGTTTCTCCTCATATAATTCGCTCTGTTCATTTTTCAACAAATTCTGGTAAAGATGAACCAAAACCATGTGACCACTTGTATAAAATAAGACCAGTGATCAAATATTTCAACAACAGGATGTCAGCAATGTACTATCCAGGTTGTGAACTATCACTGGATGAAAGCATGGTTCTTTGGAGAGACTGACTGTCATTTAGTCAATACATCCAGAATAAGATATGTAAATATGGAGTCAAATAATACATGTTGACAACGCCAAAAGGATTCACCCACAAAGTTGCGATATATACTAGTTCGTTAAATGATTATGGTGGCAAAGGTCATATACAGAAGGTTGATAATGGATAACCATTTATTAGCACTTAAATGCTGGTCACCACATTTATATGGACTACTATTACAACAGTTTTGATTAGTCTAAGAAATTCTTGGATGAAGGAACACACTGTACTGGAATGGTAAGTTTGAATATAAGAAATTCACCAAAGTAAGTGAAAGTTACAAAACTGAAAAAAGGGAGACAATTGCTAGATATACTAACAGAGTTATGATAGGTAAGTGGAAAGACAAATGAGATGTAAGTTACATCTCAATGGAGTATGAGTATAGATTTGTGGGAGTGGAAAACAGATGGAGAGAAACAGTAAAAAAAGCTTTGCCAGATGTTAATTGCAATAAATTCATGGCAGAAGAGGATAGACAAGACCAGATGCTATCCTATCTGTCTAAAGGAAAACCATTTGTTGACCATAGAAACTTTTCATACACTTTTTTGAAATGATTCTACCGAGTGCATATTGTTCAATAAGTACTCCTAATAAGTACTCCTATGGCAATATGCCACCTTATGATTTCAGACTGAATTTTATCAAGCAGCTGTTACCTTCAGCGAGTGAGAAAAGTTGCCGATTACATGATGTGCCACTACAGCACGTTCTCGTAAAGCACAAACCAACATCGCGAAGAAACAAATTATGAGGAAGAGATGCCCACTCTATGCTCGAGAAGGAAGATGAACAGATTTAATTTATGAATGCCTGACATGTTCAGGCCAACCAGGATACTCTCAACGGTTCAGTGCCATATATCACTAATAGATGTAAACTCAAAGCTCTCAGTATTTCAAATCAAGTCAAATCAAAATACTTCATTTGCAGATGAGGTCTCTACCTCGGTGGCAAATGATACACAAAAATACATTATTCACAACAACTACATTTTAAGTTCAAAATAAAAAATAATAATATTTTTCCTAAAATACAGTATTATACAATTTACATTAACATTTTTTCTATTAAACACACAACTCCCCCTTAATAAATTTATATTATTTACAAAATTCTACTCATAATATCTTTTGTACTTACACACATAATCAACTCATATACAGTATGTGGAATCACTTCAAAAAATACTATACATTATTGCTATAAGATTTAAATATACATTGCTTTTTTTAAAAACCCATTTTGGTACCTAACATACATAACGACCTGCTGCGTCTTAACCAGAGCACCTTTTGCCACTGCTTTTCAGAGTTCCTTGAAGGGCCTTCACAGCTACCATAGCGATCCCAGGGTCCTCAAAGTCCCCACTGTACTTCACCCCTACAGGTAGTCCCCTACTTCAGCTGTCCAGTCTCCATAGACAAGGGGATGGGATTACTTTATTCACAAAAATTCTTTATTACAATAACCTATACAGGTTGAATGCCCTCTAACGTTTCTTTTCTGTGGTGCTGTTTATTCTTTTCTTGAATATCTGTACAGATTTTGGAAAAGGATCAAACACTTCCTCAGGTAAACTATTCCACTCCTTCACGTCCTTCCCAATGAATGAAAATTTACCCCAATCATTTCTGTATCGGGAGGTACACCTCAACCCCGCACATTTAAAAGAAGCGCTTTAAAGAACACTAACTCTTGAACAAATCTTGAAACAGCTAATGCATAAAGTTGGGACATTGACCAGAAGATGTCACTACTGAATAACTTAGTAATATGTTATATTAAAGTTTCCTAAACTGATTGGATTTCTTTATTTTGTTTTGATGTACATCAAGAAGTTCGAACTTTTCTCCATACATGTCTGTATAAAAAACTGAGATCATGCACTCTGGTGCAAGGTGGAATAATTAGTGATTTAAGGAAGTTTTTTGTTTACAGGTTTTCTCAACTAAATTGACTTTCATTAATTTTGATACTTCAAGGTTTGCAACACTTCCTTCTCATCCCACCAGCTTTGGAGTCCAGCCAATCACAAATTTTCTGTATTTATTTTTCAGCCAATCATAGGCTTCTTGTAGTTTTTTGTTTAGCCTATAAAAATGAGAGGGTGTGTCCGAATTTAGTCCAGAGCCTTCTTGAACCCTCCTCTTGGGTATAAAAGCCGTGGCTTTTTCAAGTTACTTTGTCTTATTGATCGTCAAATTTCTGAGTGTGTGTGTTAAGACAGGAGGTGGGGTGCCTCATCCTTCGGCAGGCAGAACATCAGCCCAGGTAATGGCCACTAGTTGTCTATCTCTGTAGCTGTCTTCGCAAATTTACCCAAGGGGAAGGTTCTAATTTTTAACTATGTAACCATCTGTTTTCAAAAAATGCAAACTTCTTCTTGCTAATGTAAAATTTCATAAATACTTAAACTGTAAATTCGGGGATAGAGAGTGTGTTACCCTCTCGAGTTTCCCTTCAATTTAGCTTGAGGTGACTACAATTTTGTAACTGTTTCTCCTACTGTAAAGCATTAATTATCTTTTCTTTCTAGTCACTTCAGTAGTGTGGGATTAGCCTCTGCATCATCGGGCAACAAGCCCAAGTAGGGTTTTAAAACTTGGTTTTCAAGGAGCGCAAGTGTTCGCCTCCAAATATTTTGAGTTTGGGCCAGTAATTTAACCTGTTCTTCCTTTTCATGAAGGCCCAGTAATATGGGTACTAGATACCCCTGTGTTAACTAAATTGTAAATTGTAGGTTGTGCCTGGACAGGCCATTAATTGAAAGGTATTATGTAAAGTTGCCTTGAGTAAGCTGTAAGAATTTGGAAGCCAGTCTCCTTGGTTGAATTCGGAGAGCATGTAAGCTCTTTTCTGGTATTTGTGTACCGAGCTCGATACCTGCAGTCGCTTAAGTGCGGCCAGTATCCAGTAATCGGGAGATAGTGGGTTTGAGCCCCACTGTCAGCAGCCCTGAAGATGGTTTTCCATGGTTTCCCATTTTCGCACCAGGCAAATGCCGGGGCTGTACCTTAATTAAGGCCACGGCCGCTTCCTTCCAATTCCTAGGCCTTTCCTATCCCACCGTCGCCGTAAGACATATCTGTGTCGGTGCGATGTAAAGCAAATAGCAGGCAGGTATTTGTGTAATATTGAGTGGTGCCTTTGGAAAGGCCATAAATTGTTACTGTTGGAGCCAAGTGCTCTTGAAAATTGTGTATTGGGAGATATCTCCCCTTATCTAACCTAATGCAACATTAGCGACATTGTGAACTTGTAGATTTGGAGCTTGAAGCTCAAAAACATGTAAATTACCTATCCTTAGGTTTTCTATTCTAAGGTCAAAATTGTCATTGTACCTGATACATTGTTGTTTTCACTAAGTAAAGAAGTTTGTTGGTTAACAGTTGATTTTCTGAAAAGAAATTTAACCTTTATTTTAAAATTTTAAATTAATCTTTGACTTTCATAGATAGAACCATTTCAACCCACACCTTCTTTCACCTCTCTGCATTCCACAGATAACCCCGGAACAATTTCTACTAAAACCCCGTCTAATTTTATACTTGTGAACAGCCCTGCCAATATAATTATTTTCCAACTGAAGCCTCTCACGGATTTCTCCCCATGCTTCCTCTCCTGTATAGGCTCTGTATAATCCTATAAGTCTAGTTTTCTCCCTTCTCCCTTCTCCTTTCTCTTCCACCCAAGTTTCTCTAACATTTCGGATATACTACTTTTACTCCTGAAATCTTCTGTTGCAAATCTTGCTGCTTTCCTCTGCACACCTTGTATTTCTTTTATTAGGTATTCCTGGTGAGGATCCCAAACACTGTTTGCATATTCCAATAATGGACGAACCATACTTGAGTAACTTTTCCCTTTTAATTCTTTGTTGCATCCTTTAAGTAGCCTCATTATGATATGTAACAATCTGTATGCTTTCCCAACAATGTCATCAACATGACCCTTCCAGTACAAATTGCTTTTAAATATCACTCCTAAATATTTGCACTTGCCATCTTTTGGGACAATTTCCTCATCCAAAATATATTTGAATTCAGTTTTTAAGCTCCTCTTTGTAAATGTTGTGACAGTTGATTTGCCTCCATGAATCTTTATATAATTCTCTTCGACCCAATGTTGGATACTGTCAAGGTCTCTTTGTAATTCTGTACAATCCTGTATGTTATTTATTTCCCTACAAACATTTATATAGTCTGCATACAATTTTATTTTTGATGTTATATTGTTCCCTAAATCATTTGCATATATTAAGAATAGTAACGGGCCAATTTTACTACCCTGTGGAATTTCCTTCCCAACTTTCTCTTCCTGTGATATATGATTTCCTACTTTGACTTTTTGAACCCTTGAATTTAGAAATGATCTTATCCAACATATAACCCTTATGTCCAATCCTATTCCCTCCAGTTTCTTTAATAATATTCAATGTTCCACTCTGTCAAATACCTTGGAAAGGTCTATGGCTACGCAATCCAACTGGCCTCCCGAATCCAACTGATCTGATATGTCCGCTGAAATCCCACCAGTTATGCCTCAAGAAAAATTCTTTCTGAATCCATACTGGCTCCTCATGAACCAATTTTTATCTTCAATAATATATTTTGCTATTAAACTCTCCAGTATTTTACAAACTATACTGGTCAGGCTAACTGGTCTTTTCTCAGGTTTCCTTTATCACACTTTCCTTTATAAATTGGTATTATTACAGATTCCTTCCATTCCTTTGGTATTACGCTATTATTTATGATATAGTCAAAGATAAATTTTAAATAAGGCACTAGGTACCACCCCATTGTCTTTAATAGCTCCCCAGTAATTCAATCAGTCCCTGCTGCTTTTCCTTGCTGAAGCAGTTGGATTTCTCTGAAAATATTCATTTGTAAATGAGAAGCTTCTTGTTTCCTTATGTGTCTCTGCTTCTCTTCAGTTTCCAACTCCTGACAATCTTCTACTGAATCTATGAATTCCCTACTAAATAGATTTGCTTTCTCATTATCAGTTAAAAACTGTTCACCCCCCTTCTCCTACTATTGTGGGAATTTGGATTCCTTTTCCCTTTGATTCCTAATGTATGAATACAGCCTTTTCCATTTCCCTTTATGGTCATTACCCTCATGAAGTATACCATTCATGTAATTCTCTTTTGTTTCCTTCTTCACTCTATTAAGTTCCCTTATTAGCTGTTTTCTAGTTTCTCTATTCTCCCTACCCGCTTTGATTTTCCTGTTTACATTTCTACATTTTCTTTTTAATTTCCTTATTTCCTTTGTATATTAAACAGGGTCTGAGGTCATTTTACCCTTCTTAACAGGTAAAAATCTCTTCTCTCCTTCCCAAATAATTCCTTTAAATTTGCGCAAAGTGTACCCACATTACTCCCTTCACTTATCCAACAATTGAATTGTGATTTAAGGTAAGTCCCGAATTCTTCAACTTTAGTTTTTCTGTAAAATTTCTTATCTTGTGTGATTTCTTATTAAGCCTTATGGTCACCTATCCCTCCAATTATCTCAGTATTATCAACAATTTCCCATTGTTTAACTAAGAATACACCTAGTAAGTTATTGAGACGAGTTGGTGCTTGTATTACTTGTGTAAATCCACCCTCCCAAATTAAACTTGTTTGCCAGTTTCTGTTTATGGGGTTCACTTGCAGCTCCATTCCATTCAACTAAACATTATATGGACATATTTTGCCTTATGTGTTTCTATTATTTGTTTCAGAATAAAACTGGAATTCTTCACAACAATTTGCAACAAACGTGTTTATTTACAATACTGTGCTCTCTGATTCATCACTGTGGATTGCTATATAAATGATAATGATCAGGTGCAATTAGTCGACATCGACTCCTCGCAACTGGTCTTCTACTATATACTTCAGATTCTTCAGTGACGAGTTCATGTTGGATTTGATAGAGTCTATCCATCTCACTACTCAATACTTAGTACAAAAGAAATGTATTGCATGCTGCTTTAAAACATCAGAATGCACTCGCATGCAAAGCATTGCCTGCGATGCTACTGATGCTTAAGTGTTGGTAAATAGATAATGTTCTATAAATGTATAATATTTACTTTTTTAAAACTTCATGGACATATTATTGATTAAATTTTGTGCCATTTATCAGAACTGACTGATATGGCCAAAATGATCATCTCCATAGTACTGCAGCCAGTGGTTGTTGACGGGTTCTGGAGATCTCTGTTTTTACACACGAGCATCATTTGTAGCTTGTTGTGCTATCTGTTGGCTATAATTTTAACTACTTTTAATAATGTCATGGAGTAGAGGGATCGTAGATGTTAGTATCGATGTATTTTTTTAATTGTACGGTCTCTGTAGCCATGGAAAGTTCGTATTTAAACATGTGTTTTTACGTGTCGAGAATCATTGTACAAGATGGCTCACCCATGGCAACGTGCCCTATGTGATAACAAAGTATTTCAACATTTATATGCAGATTCATTGTTTGATGTGCCCCATGGGTGATGAGCTCTGAGAATTCTTGTAGTTTCTCAGCTGTCAGTAGGTGATGGATTACGAGAACTCTCGCTTTTATGCACCTCGTATTTCCTTGATTATTGATGAAATTGTGGGTGAGATTACGAGTTCCAAATGATGTAGTCATGGAATATAAAATATCGCTCCATCTTTCTGTAAATCTTCATATATTTAACAAAATAATGTTGGATATGTAGAGCTATTCCTTGGAGCTCCAGTGCAGATGACAACATGGCGTGGCGTATTCAGTTGCCGATGGCTACTAATAATTGTGATTAATTATGTACAGACCGGTTATGAAATGAAATGTCGTATGGCTTTTAGTGCCGGGATATCCCAGGATGGGTTCAGCTTGCCAGATGCAGGTCTTTCTATTCGACACCCGTAGGTGACCTGCGCGTCGTGATGAGGATGAAATGATGATGAATACAACACATACACCCAGACCCCGTGCCGTAGGAATTAACCAATTAAGGTTAAAATCCCCGTCCTGGCCGGGAATCGAACCTGGGACCCTCTGAACCGAAGGTCAATACGCTGACCATTCAGCCAACAAGTCGGACACAGACCAGTTATAATAGGTACTAAGTGACAGTGAATGAGATATTTCTAATGATTAATGGTGTCGTAGGACAGGTATCCTAATTATGATAAAACCTTCAATACTCGTATTTTGAAGTTTTATGATGAGCCGAAATTATGTTATTATATTTGTGTTTCGTGTCCATGGACGTATAACGTGCGGACGTACGGACACACAGACTTCCAATATGGCGTCAAGGAACAGCACCATTAGGTCTCTGATGTGAAACATATATATTTTTTCTTTGTAGATTGTTTTTGTGACGAGTGATTGTTTTCTTCTTGATCTGACAGGATAAGTTGGTAGCGATAATAAAGTTGCTTTTAGAATACGTAAAAGTGTTCTCGTGTGATATTTTTATTGCGTAAAATAGAAAATCGCATATAGAGAACGACAAATTGGCGACCGTGACAGGACTTTCGAAGTTTAATGATGAAGATTGATCAAATGACCGTCGTGATTTTACGAAAGGCGCTGATATCCCGAGGGTTACCGACGGCCGGGAGCAAGTCGGAACTACAAGAGAGACTACGCCAGGATCTGATCGAAAATGAAGAAGACCCAGGTAGCTTCGATTTTGAAGTCATCTCGGAGAAGGAAGCCAACGACCGGATGCTTACGCAACTAACTACCTTGATCGGGACACAATCTGAAGAGATAAAAGGCCGAATCGATTCCTTGGTAAGAGATCTGAAAGAAGATATTACAAAAATTAATAATAAAATCAACAACGTAGAATTAGATGTAGACAAAGTAGCAAATGAAATGCATACCTTGGAAAACAAAGTCGAAGAAAAGATTGGCGAAATCGAGCGGGAATCCAACCAGTTTAAAACCGAAGTAGACCGGAAACTTACGAAGTTTGAATCTGAGGTTAAGAGAAAAATTTCAACCCTGGAAGAAAACATTTCCGTAGGCAATGGTCAACCTAACAGAGGTAAGGACCTTTCCCTTGGGATACCGGTCGATCCCAAGGTAATCAGAGATAGCCTACCAGAATTTCATGGGAGATTGGAAGAGTGTCCTAAAGTATTCCTAAAGACATCAGAATCTCTACTAGGTAGGACGAATATACCTACGGAGATATACTTACAACTTGTCAGCCAACAACTAAAAGCATCAGCAGGGACTTGGTGGCAGAATATAAAAGGGCTCAGTCTCGACTGGGAGGAATTTAAGAAGGAATTCATCCAGAAATTTGACTCAGAGTTTGTCCAAGCGTCGGTCCAAAAGAAGTTCCTTACTGAAACACAACCCAGTGGGATGAGAGCAGGAGCTTTCATAATTCAAAAACTCCAACTATTTAAACGAGTCCATGAAAAAGAAAATATTGACACGAGCGTTCCTTATATAATCGAGCTGCTACATGATAAGGTACGATCACTTATTAAAGTGGCACAGCCAAAAACTTTTGAAGAGCTCCGTCACATCGTAGCCAAACTGGACGAGGAAACCAGCTACCATCCCTCGAGAACGAAAATCTCAACAGCGGAGATACCCAAGAAATGTTACCGTTGCGGGCAGCTCGGGCATTTTAAGGGACAATGTCCGGAAAACTAGCTTGGGACCGTTCGAGCTGGGGAAAGGAGGGTTCCGGAATGAAGCAGCCCCAGATACATGACACCTGGCTGGAAGGTAAATATATTGGTCAAATTTGTAGTGATGAGCCTAGTTCACCCCACCCGGCTATTAATTTGACGATTGATGATAAGCCGGTAATCGCTATCCTTGACACTCAAGCTTCACACTCGTTTGTGAGCATGAATGTGGCTAAATTTTTAGAACCCATCCGTCCTGATAAGGTGGAAACAGTCAGAGGGGCAGTTCGTCACACACATTATCAGATTGATGGTTGTACTTTCCTTCGAGCCAAATGCTCCTCGGAAGTCATAGACATACCAGTAAAGGTTATCAAGGATTTGATACCTGACATAATCTTAGGACATGACTTCTTAACTAAATATGGGGTAGTGATAGATTACACAGCTAATGAAATATTCCTTGGTAATAGGAAAAGATGTAGACTGGCATGGGTTGAAAATAAAGCTCTTGAGTCACAAACAGTAGAACCCAAGGTATGGGCGGAACTGAAAACAGGACCGTTGAAGGTGGAGGAGAAGGAAAATCTTGAGAAATTACTGAATAAGTTCCCGGAGGTCATCACTGATAAAATCGGGTTTACTACAACGGTGAAACATAAAATAACATGCAAGGATAATACACCAGTCAAACAAAGGCCCTACCCACTGAACCCAGATAAGCGAAAATTTGTAATAAAGAAGGTCAAGGAAATGGAGAACCAAGGTTTGATTGAGCCTTCGGTATCAAGATGGGCTTCTCCGATAGTATTGCCTAAGAAAAAAAGTGGGGATTATCGACTGTGTGTAGATTTACGTCAAGTTAATAACAAGACTATGTCCGATGCTTACCCCATGCCGGATCTACGCCACCTGATAAAGCAAGTGAGTGGGGCAAAAGTCTTCAGTACCCTCGATTTAAACTCTGGCTACTGGCAAGTCGAAGTCGAAGAAGAATCTCGACCGATGACTGCTTTTTGTACCCCAAGAGGACTTTATCAATTCAGAGTCATGCCATTTGGTCTTAAGAATGCTCCAGCCACCTTTATGCGTCTGATGGACGAAGTCTTATCAGGATATACAGGGGAATTCTGTCAGGTCTATTTGGATGACATCCTCGTATATAGCAAGACATTTTCGGACCATTTGGAACACCTAGCTAGAATATTAGAAAGACTGAGGATCCACGGACTTACTTGCCAAGTCAAGAAGTGTCAATTCGCATCAAACTCGGTGGAGTACTTAGGTCATGTAGTGACGGACAGGGGATTAGAGAGACAAATTGAGAAGAATAGGGCCATTCAAGAACAAGAAAGACCTCGAACGAAACGCCAGGTACGTCAATTTTTAGGCCTCTGCGGGTGGTACAGTAGTTTTGTGCCGCACTTTGAGACGAAAGCTGCTCCGTTAACCGACCTCCTCAACAAGAACATACTATTTAAATGGACTCAGAGGGAAGAAACAGCCTTCCAGGAGATAAAAAGAGCTATTTGTGATGCTCCAAATCTAGCCTATCTGGATACAAACCGGGAGGTCTGCTTACAGACGGATGCGAGTGACGTCGGTCTTGGGGCTGTACTGTTTCACGAGAAACAAGGAGGAAGCAAGGATATAATTGAGTATGCCAGTAGGAAACTTTCTGCTTCCGAAAGAAACTATTGTACAGCCGAGAAGGAAGCATTAGCAGTGGTGTGGGCTGTCGGGAAGTTTAGAGGTTACCTAGAGGGAAGGAAGTTCAGGCTATTTACGGATAACTCTTCACTTCAGTGGTTGAACCAAGTATCTGGATCGAAGTCCAAACTCATGCGATGGGCCTTGATCCTTGCCGACTTTGACTTCGAGATTTGTCACGTTCCTGGGGCGACCAATCAAGCGGCGGATAGCCTATCAAGAAATCCTGAGGACGGGCAGGTATCAGCGACGAATTTATTAGAGAGAGAGATCCCTCTGCCAGCTAAAAGGCCTCAAACCGATCATGTGCTTCTTGCTATCCATCGAAGGAATAATGAGATCGATTTGGAATTAATAAGGAAATGGCAAACGGAGGACATGTCCTGTAACCGAATGAAATCCTGGATCAGCAAACGCAGCACTAATCGTCAAGCTGTCCCAGTCCAGTTTAAGATGTGCTATAAGAACTTCCGACTCGAAGACGGCATACTCAAATACATTTCACATCTGTCTGGATCTTCCCCGGTCATCGTCATCCCGAAGTCGCAAACCACGAGGATTTTGAATAAATATCATGATGATCCAGAAGCAGGGCATCCTGGTCAAGAGGAAACATATTCTTCGATTCGGCGACGTTTTTTTTGGATACACATGCGTCAAGAAATTAAGAACTACGTTCAAGCATGTGTTATCTGTGCTCGCACTAAGGCGAACAATCAGAAGGCGAGTACCAGCATGAGAGGACGACGACCCCATCAACCTTGGGAGGTACTCGCTATTGACCTTATGGGACCCTACCCTAGGACATCTCGGGGAAAAACGGGAATAGTCATGGTGACTGACCTATTCACCAGATGGGTGGAAGCATTCGCCATTCCCGAAGCTACATCGGGACGTATCATACACCTCTTAAGGACAGAAGTCTTCAGTCGTTATGGATATCCTCGGTGTATACTCACAGACAATGGTAGTCAATTCACTTCGAGGCAGTGGTTGCAAACTTTGTTAGAATGGGGAATCGAACACTGGACGACACCAATCTACCACCCACAAGCGAATCCAACCGAACGGAGAAATCAGGAGCTGAAGAAGATGTTCCGAATTCACCTGGTTGACAAAGAACATACCAAGTGGGACCAACAACTACATGAGTCCCTTTTGGCCATCAGACAGCGGATTAATCGCGTCACAGGGTTCTCGCCCGCAGAACTTTTTCTTGGACGTCCAATTAAGAGAACCGGCGACTGGGACTTCATACATAAACGAGAGGAGGAACCGGAGGGTCTTGATACATGGTATGTACATAACCAGCAGCGAATGCAACAGGCACATAGCCAAGCCGAAGAGCGTTCCAGGAGAGAAGCCGAGAACAACGATACACCGGAAGAAACGGAGCTCAGACCGGGAACACTAGTTCTTCGTCGAAACCACCCCCTCAGCAACAAGCATCAAAAGTTCCACGCTGGGATGGCCCCAAAATGGCTCGGACCTTTTGAGGTGGAGAAAAAGTTGGGAAATGGTGTGTATCTTCTGAAAACTATGCCGCCGACGAAGGTGCATACGTCAGAATTAAAGGTATTACCCCAACCCCTAACAGAAGGCGGAGGGACCGGCGAGTGGGAACTCTCTAAAGGACCCCAGAAGGACACGAACTCCAGAGAGGATCAACATGTGTCGGTACCGACCTTGGAGGATGAGAGAACTGAAGACATGGAGATTGGGACCTCTAGGTATAATTTAAGACCTAGAAACAGAAAGGTCCGGAATCAGTATTGAAGGTTTTAGGGGGGGATAATTGTCGTAGGACAGGTATCCTAATTATGATAAAACCTTCAATACTCGTATTTTGAAGTTTTATGATGAGCCGAAATTATGTTATTATATTTGTGTTTCGTGTCCATGGACGTATAACGTGCGGACGTACGGACACACAGACTTCCAATATGGCGTCAAGGAACAGCACCATTAGGTCTCTGATGTGAAACATATATATTTTTTCTTTGTAGATTGTTTTTGTGACGAGTGATTGTTTTCTTCTTGATCTGACAGGATAAGTTGGTAGCGATAATAAAGTTGCTTTTAGAATACGTAAAAGTGTTCTCGTGTGATATTTTTATTGCGTAAAATAGAAAATCGCATATAGAGAACGACAATGGCTAACACTAAATGGGGGGTAGCGTAAAGAGAAATCCTTTCATACCTGAAACCAATTAGTACATGAATGGCACAAACAGGGTATTCATTCTACACTCTGCTTAGAAGGACTATTAAATGGAGGCACAAATGGTACTGCTTTGAAAGGTATCACAACATTCAGATTACTAAGCAACCTAGTGAGTACATTTTCCAAGTTTGAGGTCGATATCTTGAATACTTTTCAAGTTACAGTAGTTTGAGTGCAGCAGTGTAATTTCTTTCTTGGGGGCTTGAACTATCCGGTAATAGCCCCTGTTCGTTGCCCATCGTCAATGTGACTACTGCTGAACTATGTCAGTAATGTAAGTTTAGAAGTGCTGAGTTAAAAGCTGAATTCTAAGCTGACTGATAAGGGCTGAGACAAAGACAGGCATTTGTTGATTGATGGCTCATTAAAGCAAGAATTGGGAAAGGCTTGGACAACAGTAAACAGACATTTAGCCATACACTTTAACATTTAAGTTGGAGAACAAAAGACTTATCTGCCAATTCTTTGTTAGCTACAGAATCAACTGTTACAGCAGACAAGGGTTTACTTTCATAGGGTGCCTGAAAATTTTCTAAATACTCCATTCCAGAACTTGAAAATGATCCATTATAATGTGTATTTTGATTTTTGTTGTCTGCATAACACAGTTTCCATTTAATGAAGGGAATTTAACACATTTTTCACCCCTTAACTCATGGGACTGTCAAGTATTTCCATTTAAGACAAGTATCCAATTAATCAAGGGTCTGTTGAAGGTAAGTTTAACTGTAGTAACATAGTTGAGGGTGTGTGGAATCCAGTTGTGACAGCATGGGTGAAGTTTAAGGAAGTGGAAATTGTTATCAGTGGGATACTGTGTAGGAGGGATACTGACTGCAGCATGATTGAGGATTTAAAAGTGACTACGGTATGTGGGAAATTGGGGTGAGATTTATAGATCTTGATAGATGGATAGGAGATAGACATTTACGCTCAGATGGCCTTCCCTTATAAGTTAGGGGTTTTGTTTAGAAGAGTTATAGAGAGGTATGATTTCTAGGGATATACAGTATTAAAAGCAATGGATTGGGATATAGTGTTATATGTCAAATATTTATTTGATGACTGTTTGTATGAAGGAGCTATACCACATGAATGAAGAGCAGGTATAGTAGCCCCAATGTACATAAGGATGAGTGCTAAACATAAAACAGATAATTACAGGCCATTCAGCTTAACTCATGTTGCTTGTAAGCTCTGGGAAAACATTCTTTCCTACAAACTTTAATACTTTTGCTAATATCAATAAAAAGTTAGAGAAAATAAAATGCAATCTATTATTCAAAATAATGAGATTTTATTACTTTTAAAAATTATTTTAATTCTAAGCAAGTTTAATATACTGACTTCCTGCATGCCTAATTTTAAGCCTGAATTAAAAAAAAAAAAAAAAAAGTGTGAGATATATAAGTACACTATATCTTACAGTGTTTACCTTCACTGATTTATTCTATTTCAAATGAACGTGATTTATTAAACTGCCAAGAAAAGATATGGCAATCTTATATATTTAATACTGTAAATAAAACTTATTTAAAACAATTAATAGCATGAGTGCTTCTTTTCTTTTTCTTTTACATTTTTAGTGATTTTTTGTTTAAAACATATCTCTATCCATGGCAGCAGTGGTAATTAAAACAGAAATGCAACAATTTGTCAAGCTGTGAGTGGCAAGATGTCACATTACAAAAACAAGTTTTTGATACCGTACAGCTTATACTTAATCTGTGCATTTCCTAGTCTGCATAGACAAAGAAAAATACAGATGCAATATAAAAGAAAAGGGTAAAAACAAAAGGGACACTAACCACAAGACCATCAGTGCTACAGACTAACACGCAAACTGCCAACAGATATGTAGGCTATTAAATTTGAACATGTAATTGTAATTGTTTATTTTTAACATAGATCAACCTCCTGATGGAAACTGGCAACTCCATAGCTGTGGTTTCCTCCTGTCAGTAAGCAAACACTATATTGTCATCCTCTCAAATAAGAATTAAATGGTTTTAATGTAATCAGAATGTTTAACTGTTATGTTGTCTGATAGTAAAAGTGGCAACAATCAAGCCATACTCATACTTCATTCATACTTCATCATACCCAGAAAATATTACTCACAGAAGTTAGGGTATGCATAATACTTTTATACTCCTTGTTGACAAAAACGGCATATGGCCTCGAGCGAGGCCTGGTGTAGGTCTTTTTCTTGTGGATGGTCTATAGGTGACCTGCATGTCTGTGAGGATGGAACTCTACTTAAGATGATTTCTAATGTGCAGACAATACAAACACCCAGCCCCCAAAACCAGATGAATTAACCAATTAAGGTAAAATCCCCAACCCGGGACCCCTAGACCAAAGGCCAGCGTGCCAACGATTTAGCCATGGAGCTGGATCCCTTGTCGATGACCTATACAGAGATGAAACTTCTATGTATCCAGTAAATGGATTAAGAACAGAAACAGCTCTTGATGAATGTTTTTATAACTATATTGGTTTGCTATATTTAATGGACAGTTTTACTTGTGTTTTTCTTTAAATATAGAGTTAATATTCTTATTACTTGTAATGAATGAGGACTTATTGGGTGATGAGAGAGTTGCCCCAGTCTAGAAGGCCATGGATAATGGCTGAGTTGATTTATTATGCTGACCACACATCACCTTGTAAACTGCAGGCCTTTGGGCTGAGCAGCAGTCACTTCATAGGCCAAGGTCTATCAGAGCTATAATGCCATTCTGTTATCACTTACCCTTCGCTAGCATTTGTAATTGTAATATAATCTGATGGCGATGTTTGTAAAGGTGGCCTAGGATTTGTAATAAGGTGATATATCAGTATTAGCTTGTGGTAAGTGAAGGAAAAGCTATGCTGACTGCTGTCAGAACCTGTATTTAAAGCTAGGATCCCTTCAGATGGTGCAGCTCCCCAGTAGCCATTCTTATAATCTGAGCTACAGTTGTTTTTCCACTGTGTTGTCTATGCTAATGTATACAACTGTAATTATTTGGGATTAAAATGGGGAAGCAACCCCAGAATAAGGTACCAATATAATGAGATGGTAATATATTCTGAAACTATCCCCTTGTTTAAGTTCCGAGTCCTTTCATCACACCGGGCGAGTTGGCTGTGTGGTTTGGGGCGCACAGCTGTGAGCTCGCATCCAGTAGATAGTGGGTTCGAACCCCACTGTTGGCAGCCCTGAAGATGGTTTTCCATGGTTTCCCATTTCCACACCAGGCAAATGCTGGGGCTATACCTTAATTAAGGCCACGGCCACTTCCTTCTCATTCCTAGGCCTTTACTGTCCCATCATTGCTATAAGACCTATCTGTGTCGGTGCGATATAAAGCAAATCTTCCATCACAAGTTCTAAGTCCTTTCATTACGATGTTTTAACAGATGGTTTTAAGGATTATGGAATTGTGTTTTGTGATGGATATTGATGTATTCCCTTCAATTATCATGTTTTTTACATTATAACTCATTTCCTTAGTTAGAAACATTATCTTAACATACGGAAGCCTGCGAGACACTCTGATACCATATTCATATTCTGATATAGTACCCTGTGACATTCACTTCATGATAAACAACTAGGAAGGAATGTTTCATCTTAGATCAACATTTGGAAAAATTAAATAGACCAATATTTAACTATATGGATATTTTTAATGCAGAAAATGTGCTTTCTGATCAAATGTGTCCAAACACATACTTGAAAATGTCCTCTAAGTGTTCTTCAGACACTCCACCACATTGTTGAATAAGGTATCAATCAAATTCTACCAAATTTCACTGTAGGCAATGTAAAGGCTTATTCACCTGGCATAAGCCACATGCAAACTCTTTCATCTAACCGCCACATGGTATAGCGCAATTTGTAACATGAAAACATCTACGAATATTTATCTGGCATGTCTACTTGTGTATCGAGATGTTATCTAACATTATCGCCCATTATTGGGAACTGTCATCTAATTGTGAATCTACCATGCACATTTAATTTAAAAATTGTATCTCCCATTATTACGTCTTTCCTGGATCTTTCTGATTCGCTCGATGGTCGATCGATAATTGCGCGTTTGTGCAGTGGGGACTTTGAACGCTGGAAGCCGTCTCTCTTCTGCCTCCTCTGTGAGAGAGGAAGGAGTCTGTTGAGTTTCACCATCCAACATGGCTGTGTTTAGCCGCGCTCGTAAAAAGACATCTTGGTGTGGTCGGAGAGTGTTAGAAATGGAGTGTGACTCTCCTGGATGAGTGTGAAGAAGCTAGGGCTATGCCTTGGCCCTGTTGTATATATTATTTTTTTGCGCTCCAACCCATATTTATTGCACTAGTGTAAGCAGAAAACTTCATGTGTGTGTTAACCATTTACCGGCATGGCAAGTTATTAATGTAACCTATGTTCTTATGTTGGATACCCACCTCAAGTAAGTACTGAAAATTATAACTAGTTCTGGTGATCTCGCACGACCATGGATTAAAAGTGAGTGATGTTATCGTGGATTTGACCAACATCATAACGCACCCTTTTGGCAACGTCTGTTAAACAACCGTATAAACATTAGTAAACAAAATCTTCTGGTATCGGTTTTGGACTGAATCCATAAAAGCAATGTAACTAAATTGTGTGGGAATTTGGAATCGCTAGTTATGCGTCTATGAGGTTGTATTTTGTGTGAGTTTAAACTTACTGTGTTGTCGTTCGTACTTTATTTGTCTACTCATTCTTTGGGATTATTATTATCTGATATAGATGTTGATTCCCATAGGGAATCTGAAATATTTGTCCCGAATGAGTAAATTTATAATACCAATATAATGGTCCGTTATTGGACATTATAAATTTTCCAGCTAACTCATTCCTGGTTGCCAGCGTTTCGCCCCCGTGTGCTAGGTTGGGCTCATCAGTTGGTACCTAGCACACCCACCAAGACGCTAGCTAGTGCATACCATGGAGGCCACTGCGTAAGCTATTTGGAGCCACCGGCAGTGCTAATGCACTATGAGAGACTTTGTCTCACTACCAAAAATTGATGCCTGCTTGGCCATCAGATGATATAGATGTTGATTCCCATAGGGAATCTGAAATATTTGTCCCGAATGAGTAAATTTATAATACCAATATACGCAGTGGCCTCCATGGTATGCACTAGCTAGCGTCTTGGTGGGTGTGCTAGCATGGGCGCCCCTGGAATTCTAAAAATGTTGATGTTTAATTGTTTTATATCATACCAGATTATTTCATAAAATGAACTTACTGAAAGCCATCTAGCATCTGTTATAACTGGAAATTTCTGTAAACAATTTAATGTTGCTGACGTTATATTGGTTTTATATTCAAGAAAATTGTTAATGTGCCCCCCCCCCCTGGAAAATATCCTGAGGGCGCCCATGTGTGCTAGGTACCAACTGATGAGCCCAACCTAGCACACGGGGGCGAAACACTGGCAACCAGGAATGAGTTAGCTGGAAAATTTATAATGTCCAATAACGGACCATTATATTGGTATTATTATTATTATCGTCGTGATTATTATTATTATTATTATTATTATTATTATTATTATTATTATTATTATTATTATTATTATTATTATTATTATTATTCTGTTATTTAATTTTGATGTATTTTCCTTCCTAATTCTCTTCGTTGTTTGAATTTGCCTTCTAACTGTGTTGCTATTGCGTTTGCTCGCTGACGATGTGTATGGGATCATTATTTGCATTGTTTGGGACCTTAATTAAATGACACCTCATGTATGTATCCTAGCGTTATCCAAAACCTCCTCCATTCTAAATTATCTAAGCTGTTGGCGAACTGTTTAACATAAGCAAATGTAATTTTGTACTATCACCCATTGGATAAATTATTATTATTATTATTATTATTATTATTATTATTATTATTATTATTATTATTATTATTATTATTATTATTATTATTATTATTTTTATTAATAACATTGAGTCTGTGAAAAATTGAAATTTGCTGGTCGATATTTAACTTAATATATGCCATTCTCTTATCGTTTCTTGTCACATACTACCCATTGTTTGGGGTTCCTTGCCTTTGTTTATTATTACGTAATGTGTCATCTCATCTTATCTTATCTGATGGACACATTTTAATTTTGGTGGCTTTGATGACTATTATGGGATTATGGCTTGGCGTTGGTAACTGCTAGCTTCTGTTGTGTGCTTTCGTGTTCTGTTATTAAGTGTGGAATGTTTATATTATTTTTCCCTTGATATTCTTAATTTAGTTGGGATTGCTTTCCACTATAATTTTATTGTGATTTAATCTTGTTCAATTAATTAATTCGTGGTTGGAGTCACAAATATCTTTGTATGTGTGTCCTTGTGTGTGACTTGTATTATTTGTATAGGTAGTGTAGCAAACTTAAATTTTAAGCAGTATTAGTAGTTGCGGCCTGTATACTGATGATCATCCATCTAAATTATGAATTTCCCGGGTACTAATTACCTAGTGTTTTTCATTCAAATTTCCTTGTAAGGGTTGCAACCTATTTTTATTTTAATATTTTAATCTTTCTATACTTTAAGTAAACCTTATTGACTATTTTATTTAATGATATGAGTTTTAAGTTTTCCAATATTTGATTATTTGAAGAAGCCTATATTGATATCAGCTTCATTTATCCTAATTTAATATTCATTATGAAATATTGTTTCTCATTTTAATTTTCATTGCATTTTGGGTTTTAAACGATAAATATATATATTTAACTGTATATAAAATATTATGAATTTTCATATTTACAGTAATTTATTAAGTAAAATTCTTTAATTTAATTTTAAAATTGCCTCTTATTTAGTAGCTAGTAATATTGACCAGGCAACGCTTCAAGTGTTAATGTTAAGATTCTGCCCTTTATCCCCCTATGTTTTGGTCCTGCACGCATTGTATTTTGTGCTACTGCCCTCATGGTAAGTAATTGTGTTTTGTTTTCATTTTTCTGTTTTGGTATTTGCATTGTTATGTCTGTGAACATCTTGATGAGGTTGCGCAATTCATCATTCCAAGTCACAAACCTCCAGTCGTCCATGGAACAGTAGCGTTGATCTTACACCATTGAACACGGTGCTTAGTGTTTGCTGGTAAAATGTGTGTTTATGAACCCAAGTCCTCCTATCTCCTGGCACACAGCCATGGTGTTAGCTGCACAATTAGTGACATTGTGGAACTCACAGGTAATGACATCAGACGATGTCATGCAATTTTTGTGTACCACCTTCTTCAATTTGCTCGACGGTCCCTATGGTTCCTATAAGTCAACACACAGGGCCTAACTGGCTGCGGTTTTGTTGTCATTATGCCTTTCCTTTCGCACTGCACAATCATGTCCCTGACTTAGGCAAACTCAGAAGGGTGGAAATGGCCCTGACTTATTACTTACTGATGCGGCAACCAATAACCATTCCACCTTTAATGACACTAAGCTCCTTAGCTCTACTCATTCTGCAGGTATCTTTTAGCACCAAACAACATAAAACTTTCAGCTGCCTTTTATAGCAGTAGCAGCAGCAGCAGCAGCAGTCATAGTGACATCTTGATTCCTCTTTAAGGTTCAGATGGGTGTCCAGGTATTTTTGATCAGATAGAGCATTTTGAAATTGAATCGCACAAAGATATACACTTCTTTTGAATTTGCTTGCATACTATGAAATTTAGAAAAAACAAAATCTCTCTTTTGACTATTCCATCAAATATCACATATATACATACAAGATCATTAACCATTTTGTGTTCATGCTGTATGGACTCTGAAGCTTTCAACTTGGCCCATATTCATTAGAAATGAATTCAACTACTGTATAAATAACCAGGTGTTTGTATATTAACATTTTAATTTTAACAGAGCTATGATTGCAGTGAGTAAATAATGGGAAATGAAGTAAAGGACAGATAGTGATGATGATGATGATGATGATGATGATGTAGAAGCTAAGTTTTGATATCATAAATGACTGTCATATAACTACCGGTACCACTTTTTTGTTAACTTCCCTTATGATTCTACACCAAATGTGATTTGTGTATGTTAGAGGTGGAATATCTTTGAGTACTGCATGATGTTACAAACCATCTCTCATTTTTGTTCTGTATTGAAAACAGCGATCTCACTTAGTTTACAAAAGGAGTATATTTTTTACCCCACCTATTCAATACAATTGGTACCATGTTATGTGGTTAATTAAACATAGGAAATCTAAATACTATGGGAACATGTTTCACCCTTCCTTTATTGGCATCAACAGCCATATTAATTTAATCTTAAAACAAACATTGTTTAGAGGACAATGACATTTATAATTTGTAAAAATTGAACTGTGATTTCTTATGATATTAATGTTACGGAATAGTAGTTATAAAATTTGATGCTGGGACATGACATACACAATACATGTTAAAATCACACAAATTTTCTTTTGGACAAGATTTTAAATTTGTTTACAATGATTTTAATCACACAAATTTTCTTTTGGACAAGATTTTAAATTTGTTTACAATTATTTTAACATGTATTGCATATGTCATGTCTAGAGTTCATGGTTTATAGCATTTAAAAATCAGTGATTTAGCGTTTTGATTTTCAAATTTAGCGTTTTGTAGCATCTAAACTTCTCAAATTTAGCATTTTGTAGCAAATTGGTTAAAAATAGGGAGTAAAATCATACTGCTTAATCACACATTGCTCATCATGCAGTTTTGAATTCACTATGGAAAATAAGACAAACATCAACATAAGACTGCAAGAAGTATTAACGAACACACAGGAATATGCTTATTTTCAAATTTACAAACACAATTTCAAAGTGAAAAATACTATTCTGAATGTATTTATTTATCACAGTACAACACACCTACAAGGAAGAGGAATTTCAATGATGATTTAAGTACAACATGCCAATTGTTTAAAAGGTGTTCTCCTTCATTTGAGACCGCCTATCAGTTACAATTATGTTGTACTTGCTAAATAAAATTCTACATCGACACTGTTCGTAGAGGCCCAAATGCACAGAAGTGCTGCCAAGGCAAAGGAAGGACTGCAAAACATTTTTTTCTTCAAGTTTTTGATTGCAGAAGTTTATAGGCCATCTGTATCCTTACATAAAAATGTCCCGATTTGTGACTCGGCGTGCTGTTTGATCGTCACTTCACTTCTACCCATGGCTAACAGACAATAAAATAAATCGCTACCGTACTTTTAAACAGAACTACTACTCAACACCAATGTCAAGAATAACCGACTAAGATCAAGGGTCAACACACAAAGAGAATGAACGTGGTGCTTGAAAGTGTATTTGCTGTTTGATTGACTGGTCTTTGCAGTGCTCTTTAGCCAGTGAAAGAAATTCCACACATTGAATGATTTAACCCTTTGGCCTGCCATTACTTGTGAAAGGAAATATTCCCTTACTTACTATTTATTTTTTCGTCACTTTAACATAAATTTGATTAATCACATAGGCTACATAAGAATACACAAAGCAAAGTGAGTTTTTAGCTCGTCTAAAGTAACAGGAAACCAATGTTTTTGTTCGTAAGTATTACTGGTTTCCAGGGAAGCAGATAAATTAGCAAGAAATGTAGAGGCATAGGTACTGGTTTCCTTAGTAATGTGATCCCAGAACTGTGAGGTTAGAAATTCATTCCCTAAGTCCATTTCTTTCGGATTATTACCCAACCCCCTCCTCACTATAGAGTGAATTTCAAAAACTGGTTTACATGTTACAGAAAGAGGCTTATTGTCAACAAGATCATAATTCCAAGTATTATTTTACTAGACTTCTCAACGGGCGAGTTGGCCGTGCGGTTAGGAGCGCGCAGCTGTGAGCTCGCATCCAGGAGATAGTGGGTTCGAACCCCACTGTCGGCAGCCCTGAAGATGATTTTCCGTGGTTTCCCATTTTCACACCAGGCAAATGCTGGGACTGCACCGTAATTAAGGCCACGGCCGCTTCCTTCCCATTCCTAGGCCTTTCCTGTCCCATCGTCGCCGTAAGGTTGTGTCGGTGCGACGTAAAGCAACTAGCAAAAAAAAAGGAAAACTAGACTTCTCACTCGCTCTTGTTGCATTCTGGTTTCGTCACGTAGTTTCAATTGGCATTATCATCTCGGAACTGAAATCGGAATCACTTTCATCACTGTCATTTGAAGAAGAAGTATTTTCACTCTCCAGAGAATCTTTTCCACTTGAGTTCATAAAGTGAGCAATTTTTGATACAGTGCTCACCTGTCTTCATTTTTTTTTGATGGAGATAAAAGATTTTTTTGCCACAGTCCGTTAGATTGGAATTGCAAATGCTCCTCTTATTTCTTCTCCTTGTGATATACATATTCTTCTTAGTGGGATGTACATCTGTAGTAACAGGCAAACAATTTGAAAGTCTAATCTTGAAGACAGGTTTAATATATGTGACTGGTTAATTCAGACTCAAGCCTGTTCCCAATCTTCAATGTAAAGGGACTAATTTCAGGTTCTTATCTGCAGACCAAAGAGTATTGTATCTGGATTTAGAGGATAACTTTTATGAAAAGTTGTTTTTGTCCAAGATGAAAGACCCAAAAATGTGACCTCAACAATAGGATTCAAATTAAAAAGTCTTACTCTTTGAACAAGTACATTAACCTATTTTGCTAAGGCAATCTATAGAGAATCACTTTTCAATTCTTTAATGTTAAATATCTGTGTGAGAAGAGATCATCAGAATAATGTCAAAATTACTGGAAATCTCAGTGGATCTGGATGTCTCTTAAACATCCAGATAAGTACATTCTACTCACCAAACTCATTTTTTCCTGGTCTTTCTGTAGAATCCTTGCTTCTAGCCTCAACATCTTTTGCCAGAAATGCTTTTGTAAATGAATTTTTGTTATTGTTGTTCAGGTAAAATTGGTTAATGCAGTAGTCTGGAGAGCAGGGAAGCTTTTGCTTGAATCCCAAGAGTTGTCCTCTTTTTGCTTTTTGACTAAATAATAATTACAAACCTTTCATAAGAATTGCACCTGCTAGTTTTCATACAGGAGTATCATATCTTTTAATATGGAAATCTGATAAACATTTGTTCAACATCCCATTCGAAATATGAATTGTGTATATTAATACAAATATCAAACATAACATAGCGATAAAAGTCATCAATATCCAAACTGCAGAGTGCTAGTTGATTATCTTGAATAGAATGAAAGGACTCACCTAGATTCTCTGAAGATGCATTGAGCTCGCCAAAGCCACGTGGTCCAGGACCTCCTCCAGAGCCTCCACCACTACCCCCAACACCTTTCGCCAGACATGGGGAGTGTAATGATGTACTCTTGTGCCGTCGGATGGTTGGTAATCTCGACACGAATGACGCATTGTGCTTGAAACTGGAAGAGGCACGACTGAAATCAACGTCAGACACACTGTTCACAGCGGTGGCAGTCTAATGATTGTTAGTCTGCCTACTGAATCAATGGATATAATTGTGATGCTTTATCCTTCCCTATAATATTTTTCTACCCAAATATTTTTCAGAGAACCTCTTAGGACAGATGACTGTTGTCTCATAATCTTTATACTCAAATGCAGTCATGTTTATCCCCATATTTGCTTACTTGTTCATTTATTACAGTTCTTTTGCTGCATGTGGATCTTTCACAAGAGTGATGTATACTATGATACAGTCAATACTGATACATTATATTGTGCATATCCTTCATGTTGTACATTATACATTCTGTGTTTCTTCATTTTATATTTTAAGGGACAGGAAATAAACAATGATTAATTTTAAAAATGTATATAACTCATATCCTCTACCACAAATTGGTAACAATATTACTGCTGTGCAGCTTTCTAAAGCCTGTCAGTTGGTGAAATAGTTAAATGCAACAAACACACAATATTTTAAAGGGCTGTGGATATTTTGGCACCCTTTGCCAAATTCACTGTCTTGAACTGGAAAATGCATTAATTAGAGCCTGCGTAGGCAAACTCCAAACCGCAAAGCCAGCAAACACCACAACAGAATGAACTGGTAGACGGAGACACAAATGAATAATGAATGCAGTAGTGGTTCCTGATTCTTAGATAAATATAGATTATGGTTTATATTTACTTTAGACTATATTATTATTAAATCTGAATAATTGGAGCCAACTGACGGAGGCCCTAGTTAAGACAGCCAGTTAACTTGCTTCCCTCGCAAGGAGGAGGTAGCACATATGGCGGACTGAACACTGAAACTAAAACAGCAACCCAAAGACAAACAGGATGGCTGAGATGAAGATTCCAAAAGACCAAGGAAAACTTGGAAACATTCTCGGAATAGAGGAAGCTTATGGCCAAGATAATCCAAGGAATCAAATGGGCCTTCACACACAACTAACTGACCCAGCTGCACAAAAATTACCCCACAGTCTTCTACAAAAATTTCAAGCAGAATCTCAGTAAATACACTCCACCGAGACTCACAGGGCAAGTTGGTTTACAACAATAAGGATAACTGCTATCTCCTTAGTTGAGTAATTAAAGAACCTGCTCAGTTGTGACCCACCTAGTAAGGATTATGACTGCTAGCAAATGACACCCAATCTGGACTTGCTACCTCCTTTAGTGGAAGAATTTAGTCGAATCATCTAGCTCTTAATAACAACAAGGTAGCTGGAGAGGACTCCATTGTGGCTGAACTCTGGAAGTATGCCAGTAGAAAGGCAGTGAAGAAGCTTCCTGAGATCATTCAGAATATCTGGTAAATGGAAAAGTTGCCATCTGACTGGACCTCACCTATGATCCATCCTCTTCACAAGAAAGGAGATTTTACAGACACTAACAACTACTAAGAAATCTCTCTCCTTGCAGTAACATACAAGGTTGTGTCTAAGACCTTATTAACAAAGGAAGAGAATCAACTGAACAGTCAACTGAGGAAATGCCAGGTAGGAATAGATAATCCTATGCTGAGCTCAATCTCGAAAAAGTACTAGCCTACTCCAAGGTGAGAAGCCACAAAGTGGTAACCCTTTTGTCGACGTTAGGAATGCCTATGACTCTGTGGACAGATAAACCTTCAGTTAAGACACCCCAGCCCTCATACACATAGGGTTGAGTTAAATTCAGAAGGTTACAGAGAGAGAGATAGAGGGAAGTTAAATTCAAAATTCAGAAGCGATCTTGGAAAGCTTTGAAGTCAGACAAGGTGACAGGCTTTTCCCACTCTCCTTCAACTGCATCCTTCAAAACATTGTGAGAGAATGGTGCAAAGAACTGGTCAGTTTGGGTGTCCAGAGTTGGGTCTACTTGGGTTACAAAAGGGAAGGGATGACAGTAGATTGTCTAGTCTTTGCAGACGACATGGCATTTATCACTGAATCTCTGGAAATAGTGGTGATCCAGGTCAATTGTCTCAGAAGACAGATGGGCACTAGGAATCCAAGTGTCACTGGAGAAAACCAAGTACTTTACCAACATGCCATGGTGTGTCTGTCACCAAATAGAAAAGGTTTGATTGAAAAACTGTTTTGGAGAGAGGAGACTTCTCAGAAATATCCTACGCCTGATACTCGAAGATGAGGAATACCAGAGATGTCATAATTCAGAGCTCTACTCCCACATAGCGAGGCTCTCTGACTGTGCCAGGAAAAGGAGGGTAGTTTTATATGATCCTGCTGCAAGATTGTCTCCCAAAAGACTTCTGTTTTCTTATTTTTTTGCTAGTTGCTTTACGTCGCACCAACACAGATAGGTCTTATGGCAATGATGGGATAGGAAAGGGTTAGGAGTGGGAAGGAAGCGGTCATGGCCTTAATTAAGGTACAGCCCCAGCATTTGTCTGGTGTGAAAAATGGGAAACCATGGAAAACCAACTTCAGGGCTGCCAACAGTGGGGTTCGAACCCACTATCTCCCGGATGAAAGCTCACGCTGCGCGCCCCGAACCACACTTCCAACTTGCCCGCTCCCCAACAGACTGACCAACTGCCTGTTCTGGTTGATGGAGTCTGAGAAAGAGATAAAAATAACTAGTGCTGATAGACTAACAAAACCGACAGGCTGTGAGACAGATCCTGAGGAAAGTTAAAGGTTTTTCAGAAAGAAAATAAGCCGAAAGGTACCTCCTAGTCAGAGCAAAGAAAGGGGATACACCAGAGAAAGATACAGCAATGCTGTGCAAAGATCAAAGTCCAACAGTTGAACAAGTGTGGTCTCAAGTACTGTATGTCTAGTCAAAAGAAGAGAAAACAAATAATCATGATTTTTCTTTTGCATTTTCAATTATTTCATTTTCTGGGTTTATTTCATTTTTAGCTGTGCTAGTCAAATGGAATCTGTGTTCTGATTTGGCCTCATTTGTGAAACAGTTTCTAAATAAGTCGAAGCAAATGAAGCCAAAATTTTAGCTGCAAAGAATCTTAATTTTATATCATTAGCAAATGAAATGTATGAATACATATAAAATATAAGGGTAATCCCAGAAATAAGGTCTCCTATATTTTTATAAATACAGAACTCTATTTGTGTGGCTGTTGGTCATAATACTGTGAAGAGTGTTTCCGGTGTTCGCATATAAATGTGCGTACGCCGCGCTGAGGCACTCAGTCTTGTCTTGACGGCCGTTGAGAATGGAGCTCCCGTTGGATGTTACCACCAAGTGTGAAGTGCGCGCAGTTATTAGGTTTTTGAATGCAAAATGTACTGAACTGATTGAAATCCATCGCCAATTGATGGAAGTGTATGGTGAGTTGTGCATGGATGTCAAAAATGTTCATAAGTGGTGTAGAGAGTTTGCAGCCAGTCGGACCGAAATTCACGATGAACGAACAAAGGAGCGGGAGACCGTCAATTTCCATCGAGACAGTCGTGAAGGTTGAGCAAATCATGCGTGAAGATCACCCTGGATGATCTCTGCACTTTGTGTCCTGAGGTTTCCCAAAGCGCCGCTCACAACTTCCTGAACAGCATGGCGGTGAGCTGGTATGACATGGGCATACAAAAACTGTCACAGAGTCTGCAAAAATGCATTGACCAAAATGGTGATTATGTAGAAAAATAGCTAAATGTTCAAGCTGTAAGATGATGTAAACCATTGTAGAAATAAACAGATCTATGTATTTATAAAAAAATAGGAGACCTTATTTTTGGGATTACCTTTGTATATTTTTCCACATATATTAATTCAAGCCATAAATCCAGTCTTATGTTTGTGAGCTGCTGATTTTTGTTGGTTTTGAATATGCCATGATGGCTTTCAGAGTGGAACTGCACTGCTGCCTAACTCTGAATGTTACTCAGATTTACAATATGAAAGAGTGACAGACAAAAGAACACTGACCTCCTGCAGTGCCTTCTATTGTAGTTTGTGATTCATGAACCAATAGATGCCCATGCTTGTATTAAATCAAGAGATTGAACATTTTTATAACTGAGCAAATTGGCGTCATGAACCTGAAAGTTTGCATTTGAAAGATTGTGTGTTTGAGCCACACCAATGTCAGGCCTGAAAATGATCTTATGTGGTTTCTCATTTTCACCCAAGGCAAAAGCTGGAGCCGTACCTTAATTAAGGTCAAGGTTGCTCCCTTCAGAATCTTAGCTCTTTCCTATCACAGCTTCACCAAAAATCTACTGTAACTATTATCGAGTAATTTTAATCAGTAGAATATTGAAGAGAGTCCAACATTAGGGAAAATGTTTATCCTTTACAGAAAAGGTAGAAAATTTAAATCATTATCATACCTTTAAAAATGCAGATTTTACTTTAGTAACAGATAATCTGCAGGTCATTTAATGAAGTAACATATAATCGAGATTCTCCTGAACTGTTATCAATTCATCTTACACTCCCTTCTATTGATATTACAGAGGATCCAGCTGCTATTTTCTATGCTGTGTTGGTTGGAAACTTGAATAGTAATTGTAAAAAAAATGACTGTTCCATTATACAAAATCAATTTACTTTGAAAGTTAATTGAAGAAGTATGAATCAGTTTGTATGTCAAACACACTATTAAATTCATAGTTGTATTTAACCAAAAAATTCTATGACCATGAATTAGTTGTAAACTATGAAAAGTTTAAATCAATGACTATCTTTCCATATTAGCATAATCTAAGAATTAAAAAAAAAAAAAACTGATTTTTTTTTTTTTTCCCTGGAACAATTCCTGCACATGAAAATTGAATGTTCCTTATATCATCTTGCACTGATTACAAGGATGAAAAGTTACACAGCAAAACATTTCCTGTTTTCCTTTACTAAGTCACAGGATTTTACTTCAAAGAGAATATGATGTTTAGAACAACCTTCAATATAGCTGTTTGAAACAAAAGAAGTAAGTTGCATGAATCAGGCGGAAAACCGGACTGCTTACATACTGCATAGAAAATATATCCTGGAGGCTTAAATAAATAAATATTATTTCATACATTTTAGTTCTATTATAAATATCATAAAGAAATAGTGTAAAGGAGAGAAAAGTGAATTTTGTTTGATAGTTCAATGGAAGTGAAGCTTTTAATTTTAACAAAAAAAAAAAAAAAAAGAAGAAAACAAAAAAAAAGAAAGTATAAGTCATTACTATTATCTACTTTCTAACATACAGGAAAGGACGCAATACGTTGATCTTCACATTTAGTGAACATAGAAAGAAGAACATGTTATGGGCAAATTTTAGCTTTGTTCACTGAAACTACAGTAATACCTGTTTATTACAACTGCATTTATATTTATTCATTATTTAATGATGTATATTATTAGTGCTTTCATTTATTCTTAGTTAAACATAACTTCATATTAAGTGCTTTTACAGTAAAAACAACCAGTCCAAAGTTCCAATTAGATTTTTTTTTTTTTGCTAGGGGCTTTACGTCGCACCGACACAGATAGGTCTTATGGCGACGATGGGATAGGAAAGGCCTAGGAGTTGGAAGGAAGCGGCCGTGGCCTTAATTAAGGTACAGCCCCAGCATTTGCCTGGTGTGAAAATGGGAAACCACGGAAAACCATCTTCAGGGCTGCCGATAGTGGGATTCGAACCTACTATCTCCCGGATGCAAGCTCACAGCCGCGCGCCTCTACGCGCACGGCCAACTCGCCCGGTCAATTAGATCTTAAGTTTTGAGTTGGTATTTCTCAAGATCTGGTTTACAGAATTCATCAGAACAGCATACATACATATATACACATGCATCTTTGTTATAGACTGTTATGCCTTCCAGCATTCAGCCCAAAGCTTCTATGAATTTACCAAACACCTCCACAATCCTCAGTTTGAAATTAGCTCTGTGGCCTCATTTACCTCCACAACTCTTAACTTTAAATCATTAGAAACTAAGTCTAATCAACATTGTCTTGGCCTCCTTCTACTTCTCTTACCCTCCATGACTGAGTCAATTATTCTCCTAGGTAACCTATCCTCCTCCATTCACCCCACATGACCCCACTATCAAAGCCATTTTATCTGTACCACTTCGTCCATCAAGTTCATTCCTAACTGAGCCTTTATCTCCTCATTCCGAGTACACCACTGCCATTGTTCCCACTTATTCATACAAGCTACTATTCTCATTACTTTCCTGTCTGTTACTTCTAACTTATGAATAAGACATCCGAGTCCAGCCAACCTCCACTCCAGTACAGCAAAGTTGGTCTGGACAGAGACCTGTATAAAGATATTTTAATACCATACTCATTGCACCTATTTTCAAGTTCCAGGATATTAAATTGCAGGCTTTCAGCACAATCTGTCATTAAGACCAAGCCATCAGCATAGGCCAAAATGCTTAGCATATTTCCAAATAACTGAATCCCTCACTGCCACTTTATAAGTACCTATCAATAGATGATCCATATGAACAACCAACCGCTATAAGTACCTTGAATCTAAAACTCATTCTATCATAAATTCTCACTGTAGCCCAATTGTCAACATAAATGCCTTTGATTACTTGTAAAAATCTACTCTTAATCCCATAATCCCTCAGTACGGCTAACATATTTTCCCTCGGTACTCTATCATATGCCTTCTCTAGATCTAGGAAACATAACTGTTTATTCCTATTGAAGCATTTTTCAATTACCTGGTGCATACTAAAAATCTGATCCTGGACAGCCTTTCCATGTTCTGAAACATGCTGGGTTTCATCCAGCTTACTCTCAACCACTCATTACACCCTCCCTTCCAAAATGCCAGTGAACACCTTGCCTGGTATACTGATCAATGGATTATCTCGATAGTTGCTGCAATATTTCCTGTTCCCTTGCTTATAGATGGGTGCAATTACTGCTTTTATCTATTCAGAAGGTACTTTACTGACATTCCATGCTAATCTTATTACTCTGTGAAGCTTTTCATCCCTTTCTTCCCATTTCAGGTCTAATTTAATCTGTTCCTGCTGCTTTATGACACTGAAATTTATTTACCATCCTTTTCACTTCCTCAAGTGTAATTTCACTATCATCACTGTCCTCCTCTCCATGATCTCAGTCATTCACGATGCTGAGAAGATTTTCAAAATATTCCTTCCACCTGTCCAGTGATTTCCTGGGAGCTATTATGAGTTCACCTGGTTTACCCAAAACACTATTCATTTCCTTTTTCCCTCCCTTTGTAGGATTCTTTTTTTACTGTCTAGAAAGGTTTCTTTGGCACTTGACCAAGCCTTTCCAGGTTATCACTGAAATCTTCCCACAACTTCTTGGATTCAAACATTATGTGTTCTACTCTGTTCTATCAGTCCTTGTTTGGAGCCATTTCTTATACACCTACATTTTACGTTTTACCTTTTACATTTACAAGCTGCCTCCCACTTGAAGCACTGAGCGACACAGTAGCCAGCATCAGCAGCAAGGATGGAATAGTGTTAACGGGGGATTTCAATACAAGAGTAGGAAATAGAGTGAAGGATATGAGAAAGTGATGGTTAAATGTGGGAAAGATATCAAAGCTAGGAATGGAAAGCATTTACTGGACTTCTGTGCTATCATGGGATTAACAGTTATGAATACATTCTTTCAGCATGACGCTATTCACTGCTACACATGGAAAGGTAGGGCATCAGGTCAATAATAGATTGTATCATAATCAACTTTGAATTCAGGAAATCTGTTATGAGTGTGCAGATATTCCAGAGAGTATTTGATGATGCAGACCACTATCTGATCTGCAGTGAACCAAGTATCCCTATGCCTAGGATGGAGAAAGTAAAGTCTGTTTGGAAACAAACAAGGATAAAGAATCTCCAAAGAGAATTGGTGCCATACAGGGATGCTGTAGTAGAAACAGCAAGAGAATACCTATGAACAACTGTGTGTAAAGATGGGAAAAGTGAACATCTTGGTGGAAAGATGACATAAAACTTATGAACTTCATCCTCATCTGCACACTCACACGGTGAGCTAAACTGAGATAATTTATGTCATAATTCATCCATCTGCTATATATACTCACATCATTTGCTCATTCACTTGTCTAACAGAAACTCTGTTGTGTGCAACAGAATTCCTGATGAACAGTCCTACCCTGAACTCTGCCCTTTCCTTCTGAACTCCTGTTAAGAACACTTTATAATCTCTCATCTATTCCTTATCATCTCCTCTTCCCAGAATATCAACTCCTAACACAACCAGATACATTCTCTTTGCTGATTCAGCCAGCTCTACATTCTTTCTTCCATAAGCCCCATTAATATTGATAACTCGCCATCAAATTCTATGTTGTTCACCATGTTATTCCATGGAGTCCCTCGCCTGTCAAATGGAAGTGGGACTCCTTTATTTCCATATATCTGAGGCTTGCTTAAAATATTCTGAACTGCATTATACAAAAAATACTTCTGGTATCAAAAATATATACAAATAATTTTGAAGTAATTTTCTTGGACACAAATATGGTGATTAGTTTTTGCAAATCTTTAAAAAATATATAATAGAAGTTTTATCACCAGGATTTCGGATATCGCCCATGGAAAGGCAAAGTATCGTAAGCAGCATTTTCGTCAAAATTGAGGTTATGATGTTTATATGTAAATCAAATTCCACTGCACATGCTGGCAATGTATCGCAAGCATCAAATGAATCTAGAGGGTAAAAACATCGCAAAAAAGAAATGATTGTAACCACCATTGATAATATACAGAACACCAGTTTATCGTAAGCGCCAGTCATGACATCTTAAGCGCCTGATTTAGATTCTTGTAATTTGCATACAGATTATTGTACAAAACAAGTTTTAATTCTGGAGGGACCATGAGATGCGTCAGTTTCATTGTTCATGACTGCTGTTGGTCATTGCTGTTGTACATGTTTTATAACTGCCTCAAATCAATTTGGCACTTGAAACATAAGGCAAAGCCTGCCGGCAGACCTACCGCATGTTGATTGACAGGTAGTATAGGCTACTAGTGGAATGAAGAAGAGGGATGGGAAGAGAAGAGAGGGGTCTGCTTCTTGTGACAGACTTGATTGACCAAGTACACCATCATCTGATTTCATCTGACCTGAACATCATTTCTTCCTTTTACTAGGTCTGTTTCTTGGAGCTGAAAGTTACATAACTGGGAGCACAGAATATCACTTTCTTTATCTAAATGTTCTGTTTCACTAGTCAGAATGCTCGGAAACTTGTCAATGAAAAATCTATGGTTAGAACATGATGCCTTACCTATAGAGGAAATATTTACAACTTCTGCAGTAATTAAAACTTCACCTCTGAACGGAAATTTGTGTACCATGTAGTCACATGATGAAGAGAAACACTTTCTAACATGCTTAAAGAATATGCACTTTTCCTCAGACTTCAAAGTTTTCATTAAAACAAATGCAGAGTTCCCTATCATCAGATCACAATCATCCTTTTGATTTGCTGGAGTATGATGATCTACATCAAGGAGAGAGGAGGAGCTTTTAATAACATGTGGTTTCAAAAATCTTGCCATCACATTCTTCCATAGTTCCTCCAAAATTAACTTCAATAAGTGGATGTGCGGCATACTTGACTGAAGAGCTACATATGGATTTTCAAAAATACCCATAAAACTTGACAGAAAAGTGCAAAAAGATTTACGTAAATTTGATGAAAGGATCATGAACAGTCATTCTTCATGTGACCAAGCATGGCTCTTAGTGCCATCAGTAGTTTCATTTTTGGGGGGTGGGGGGGATAAAACTGATGACTGGGTTTTCCTTTTAACTGAGGATTGTGGTGAAATGTTGTGACAATGCTTCTTCACCATTTCAGAAAAACAAGACACATCTATGTGCCTAGTAATTTTGAAAGTCTTAAGTTCCCATCTGAGAATTCTTACTCACAATTTCGCTCCTGAATAAAGTAACCAAATGGTCCCACTGCAGCAAAATCCTATCTAAACACCTTCTTAGTGATAACCATCGAGTAGGCACATGCTTCAGAATTTTCCTGATCTCTGTGTTGTGTAAAATCTGAAATTCTCTGAACATTTCTTTCCTCTTTGCACTCCCTTCCAGATAATAAAATATATCAGTTATACTTTCATCTACATTTACAGGCAAACACACCGCACCCTTCTCTGCAGAAAGATTAATTAGGTGACAAGAGCAGCCTATGATGATTATGTTACTATCTTCCCACTTCAAACATCCTGCCACACCATTCTTTAATCCTACCATTACTGGAGCATTATCAGCACCAAGAGCTAGGCAGTTTTTTAATGGAATGCGGAATTTATGAAAAGGTAGAGCAAAAGATTGGCAATGTTAGTTTCAGTAGCATCACCTTCTAAATTAGGTACAGAGAGTAGACAACTCTGAATTTCACTGAGTTCAGGCCTAAAAAATGTTACAACTATAGGATATATTTTCAAGTCACTTTTACTTCTACCATCAGTAGCAACAGAAAATGCATTCACCTGCAAATGTGATACAATTTTCACCCTTTCTTCCATGCATATTTCTGTAATGATAGCCGCTGTTTTTGTTCTAGCACACCCATATCGTTTAGCGATTTCCGAATCAGGAAACATTTTGCGAAATACAGGCCCCGCATAGTTGACACAATTTACAGGCAGGTTACATTCTACGATAAATGATGTAAATAAAGCCTCGGTATTCGTCACAGGATTTTCATCTTGGTTTTTACATGAAAAGTTCAATTTCTGGATCCTTTCTACACACTGGACACTCCCCTTATTTTTTTTCATTTTAACACATTTGAATATATCGTAATTCCCGCCATGTGCAACTAAAAAATCACTTCTACATTTACGAGGACAGTTTGAGAAGTTCTCGGAATCACCGCTAGATGTCAGTGCTAGAGCAACGAGGTTCCCGCGCAATAATCACACATCCTTTGTGAGTGAACACGTGGTGCATCAGTGCTCTAGCTGCAGGAGTGTGGTAGTGACGACTCTTTGTTGTTGTTCCCGCGTAGTGATTTGTGACAATGGAAAAAACTGAGATTCGAGCAGTGATTAAATACTTTGTAAAGAAAGGTATGAAAGCAAAGGAAATTCATGCCGACTTTCAGAACACACTGGGGGACTCTGCTCCTTCATTTTCAACTGTTGCCAAGTGGACCAGCAAGTTTAAATTTAGTCGGGAGAGCTTGGACGATGATCCGCGTAGTGGACGGCCAAAAAGTGTTACGACCCCAGAATTTATCGCAAAAGTGCATAAAATGGTCATGGAGGATCGTCGACTGAAAGTGCGGGAGATTGCTGAAGCTGTAGGGATGTCTTCTGAATGGGTATAAACCGAAGAATTGGGTATGAAAAAAATCATCCGCAAGATGGGATGGGCTCTTGACATTGGACAATAAACGCACCAGATTGGAAATGTCCGAACAAAGTCTGGCCCGTTTGCAGTGCAACAAGATTTTTTGCGCTGGTTTGTGACTACAGGTGAAACTTGGGTCCACTACTATACCCCAGAGACAAAACAGCAATCAAAGCAGTGGAAACATGCTGATTCACCACCACCAAAGAAAGCAAAGGCAGTGCGTTCGGCCGGAAAGGTCATGGCCTCAGTTTTCTGGGATGCAAAAGGCATTCTGCTGATAGATTATCTTCCTACTGGCCAAACAATTATGGGGCAATACTATGCAAACCTCCTAGACCAACTACAGGAAAAGATACGCGAAACAAGGCCTGGTTTGGCAAGGAAAAAGGTGATCTTTCATCAGAACAACGCCCGCCTCCGTAGCGTAACGGTTAGTGTTATTAGCTGCCGTCCTCAGGGGCCCGGGTTTGATTCCCGGTACTGCCAGAAATTTAAGAATGGCAGGAGGACTGGTATGTGGTTGAAATGGTACATGCAGCTCACCTCCATTTGGGGTGTGCCTGAAAAGAGCTGCACCACCTCGGTATGAGGACACGAGTTTACTTTATCAGAACAACGCTCCGCCGCACACAAGTGTTATTGCCATGGCAAAACTTCATGAACTGGGGTACGAACTGTTGCCACATCCACCTTATTCACCTGATTTGGCACCATCAGACTTTCATCTATTCCCAAAGCTGAAAATTTTCCTCGGTGGACAGAGATTTTCTACAAGGGAAGAACTGACAGCCGAATTGGAGAGGATTTTGCAGGCCTGGAGGAATCTCATTTTCGAGATGGGATCAAGGCATTGGAACATTGCTGGACCAAATGCATTAGTCTACAGGGAGACTGTGTTGAAAAATAAAAGCAGTTTCACCGAGGTAAGATACTTAATTCTAGTACATTCTGAGAACTTTTCAAAGCACCTACGTAGTACAGAATGTGAACGTTGGTCCCTTCCTGGATTCACTGAAACTCTTCCCTAAAAGCACTTTTAAACCAAACCAAACCCTTTTGACAAAGTCACCTCCGTACAGGCCATGAAGGCCCTTGGAGGAGTGGAAGGTAAAGGCTTCCACCATTGTAAACCGCGGCACGTGATGGGGTAGAGTGGTTAGCTCTATGCCCGGCCGCCTTTGCCACCAGGAATTAACCTGGTACTCATTTTTGGTGTAGGCTGAGTGAACCTCAGGGCCATATGCACCTCCGGAAGTGGAAATCTCGTTTCTTAAATTTTACGACTTCCTGACGGGGATTCGACCCACGTCCTTCCGGGCGAACCGAGCACGCCTTTACCGCCTCGGCCAGGCAGCCCCTGCACTTTTAAAAACTACATCATATTTCTTTATTGACATTTTGGCCAAAACAAATATTAAGACATACAAAAAGAAGCACTACTATGTAACGTAACATGAGCACTCATGCTGGTCCTGTGCCGGATAGACGTCTATGGCGTGCTACTTCTGAGGTTAAGTTACTCGCTTGCGACTTCCACTTCCTATTATTAAGCTATTTGAGTATTTGACTGTATTATAGACCAAAGAGGAGTACATGGCTGGCCGCCATGCTCCCTACTGTCATCCGGTTGTAATTATTAGAACTATTATCACCGGGCGAGTTGGCCGTGCGCGTAGAGGTGCGCGGCTGTGAGCTTGCATCCGGGAGATAGTAGGTTCGAATCCCACTATTGGCAGCCCTGAAGATGGTTTTCCGTGGTTTCCCATTTTCACACCAGGCAAATGCTGGGGCTGTACCTTAATTAAGGCCACGGCCGCTTCCTTCCAAATCCTAGGCCTTTCCTATCCCATCGTCGCCATAAGACCTATCTGTGTCGGTGCGACGTAAAGCCCCTAGCAAAAAAAAAAAAAAAGAACTACTATCGACCAGCCACACATCGATATAACGAAGAAACGCGTGGGAGTTTAAAATAATACAAAAATTACTGAAAGTGCTCTGATAATTGAGGGATCGGTCCCAGCAATCGGGAGATCGGGAAGAACGATGAAAAATTGGGAGTCTCCTGCTTAAATAGGAAGAGTTATAATGGAAACTCACAAACTCTGTGTGACTGATATTAGGAAAAGGGGCCTGTCATTATAATGATAACAGTACAACTCAATTTTGACTGGCAGTAGGGAAGGTGCCTGCCATTATAACAAAAACTCTTCAACTGTAATCTGTCTGGAAGTAGGAAAGGGGGCCTGCCATTGTAACGAAAACTCCCGAAATTGATTGTACCGTGCAGTAGGTAATGGGACCTGCCATTATAATGAGAACTTCCTTACTCGACTGGGAATGGCAGTAGGCAACTGAGCCTGCCATTATCATCACAACTCCACAACTTGCACTTTACATTGGAAACAACGTATGGGAACCTCCCCCTGCTGTTTCTGGATAACGCTAAGAGACATGCAATTTAAAAAAATCTTATTCACCGCACGTACAGTAATTTACTTCGATATCCGTATACAGTGTAGAATACCATAGCAAAGCACGGGTACATATGCTAGTTTTTTAATACAATCATTTACAAAATCTCTTATTATTCTTGTGCCTTATAGTCCTTCAAACCAATCCTTCCAAAATATCGTAAGTGCTACAAAAGCTATCATAAGAGGACCACTTTGTTAAACAATGCATTTGACAACGACCGGCAAACAATTATAAGCGACATTCATAACTTTAAAATAATTTCCTTTTGGCTATGATTGAATAAATACATAACCTAAATAAGGTGAAAAATTCATTTCTGGAGAAGAATAAAATCAGAAACTGCCTAAACTGTAAGTATTCAACTTGCCAATAGTTTTTATCATCTCCTGTAAAATTCACATTTTGACGCTTACGATACTTTGCCTTCCCAGGGACGATGTACTATCATACACAGAATCAATGAACTATCATTTTCAGAAATATAATTTCACCAGATACATTGTTCAAGAGCATTCTCACCATAACTTAAAACAGTAAACTAGGCATTCAAGATAACGTTGGAATTCAAAAGGACAAATTGGGGCAAATATTCGATTGTAGGAAGGAGAGTTAGGGACCGGAATAACTTACCAAGGGAGATGTTCAATAAATTTCCAATTTCTTTGAAATCGTTTAAGAAAGGCTAGGAAAACAACAGATAGGGAATCTGCCACCTGCGTGACTGTCCTAAATGCAGATCAGTAGTGATTGATTGATTGATTGATTGATTGATTGATTGATTGATTGATTGATTGATTGATTTAAAACAAAATTTTCTCAAAAAAAATTGAGAATGAACCTATATTTCCAAGAGACTGTTTTCACGAAAAGATGATAAGTACTAAATTTCTTATATTAGTGATTTTCATTAAAACCATGCACAATTCTGTATCATAATCATTGAAAATTCTCAGTGTTTTCCCAATGTAAGTTTAAGTTCAAAAGCTCAATGTTATGAAGTACTGTTTCACTGGGCAACTTAAAAGCATCTGTAGCATTTGTTCTTTGATATTTATAAACAAAAAATTGGAAAGAGTCATTTAAGAGACATATCTGGAACTGATTTGTTGCACCCACTATTTAGTTACCAAACATCTAATTAATTCATTCCATATTAAGAAAAGATAATTGTATCTCAATGTCAATTTCACATGCTTAAATAACAGAAATGATATGTATTAAACTGTCCTAACTAGAAACAAAAGTTTCTGTCATTTCACAATAATGGAAAACAATGATGCATCTGTTGCAATCAATCCTGTAAACCAAGAGCCAACATTGAAAAATACAGACCAAGACCTAAATTCATAAGGAGAATACCTTTAAAACATTCAAGATCAAAGCTATGATCATGTTGTGCAGGTGCATTGGATAGAGTTTAATTAGAGCACAAATGTCTGCAGTTGACATGCATAGACCATGATGTATGTATATATTTTGTTTTTTTCTTTTGAATAGTTTTCTAGATTTAACTGTTAAATTTCTAAGTATGCATTAAAAATAGAGTTTGATAATAAAAGTAATATGGAAAGCTAATAGATCTATTTTCAATACTGCAAGCTTGGTAAGGGCCACAAAAAGTACTACATTGCAGCAATCTGAGTCACATGAGAAAAGGCAAAGTAAGCTATTTTCATTGCATGCAAATTTAATTTTCATCAAGGCAATCTTTAAATTTAAGGTGAAGTATATTAAATAATAAGCAGTCACCAACTATCCAGGGTAATGTTACTGACATGTTAAAGTATTATGCACAACAAAATTCATGCATTGTTAAATTCCCATGTAGTCAATAGGACACATTTAAAAATTCATAACTACTTACACAGTGTTAAGATATTTGTTTAAAATATTTGAATTACAGTACTTAATTAATCTTCATTATATATGTCATCAATTTTGGCTTTAAGAGGCTCAGATTTAATGGTGTATACTTCAGATGAACCTTTCACGTAAGATGGAAGGCCTCTTAATTAAACTTCCATATTCAATTTTTTAAACCATAGGTCAGACAAATATTTTTCAAAAGAACTGACATTTTCTTCACTGGCAACTATAAAGGAAAGCTTTGCAACATTAGTAATAACTACCGGTATGTAAATAAATTACTCAATAAATATTCACATTCGATAGCTAAGTTGATATTCTCTTAACATAACATAGTAATACTGTATTACAAAGTAGCAGATGTATACATGGCTGTTATCCTAGAGCATATCTCAAGACGACAAGCATCAAAACATTCCAAGGGTAGAGTGGTCTGTAACGGAGCCGCCTGACCTTGATGGGCAGTTTGTGGGAGTCAGCTAAGAGATGGAAACAAATCTTCCATCTGATCACTACTAATAGGAGTACATAAATATTTTTTAAAAAATGCCAAACACAATACATATTCAAAAAATTCTAAATGAAGTCCTCAGGAACTAACATATTATAAAAATTCAAAAAGAGATCTTTGTAACAACATATATAGAGCTGCAGAAGAGACAAAATCTGACAAGGATAAGCAAGTTTTATTTTCAAAACACATATCAATACAAGAAAAGTGAGTAGTGCTGTATTAAGGAAGATGAAATGCCTACCCACGAAGGACTGACTAAATCAAGCACCAATAACACAAGGGAAACAGAAGTATAGTTCTTGTCTTTACCAATACAGACAATAGGAAGAAATATCATGGAGGGATTCATTAATAAACTGATGCTAACCAACGTAGGACAGTATTCAAAGAAAGGAGATAATATAACATTGTTAAGCAGTGATTATGCTATGGTACATAACCTTTCAACTAATCTCTGAAGAGACCAACTGATTGCCATGGGCACCAAATCAATTACAAAAATTATTCATTGTATAAAATACATGTGTTTGAGAGCATAAACATATCAACATAAAATAAGCCTACAGGATATAGTAGCCAAATCAGAGAAACAAACTGAAAATATGGTGAGCAGTGTTATAACAACTTGACTGAACAGCTGTAATGTAGACACCACAATTTGTACCACATTATGAAATGAAATCTTATGATTCTGGAATGGTATTTTGTAATGTTTGATTTGTATTGCACAGAAACCACCAACAAACTTAAACATTCTTTAAGAGTTTTGGTCTATTTGGACACCACTTCCAATATTCTATATTATATGTGGTTCACACTTAATGTTTCATACATCCTTGTTTTAAAACATACATGGAAAGTTACTCCTTGTAATACTGGGCTTGTGTATAAGAAGAATGCACTGGATTGGGGAGTCAGTAAATATGATCTTTGCACTAAGAAAAATGAAGAAATTTTGCAGTTGGGAACTCCAATACAATATGAATTTAATCTTATGTTTACTCGTATCTTTTTCTTTAATACTTGCAGCCAACACACTATAAAATTATTTGTGTATTCTGAGAAGACTTAACTGAAGTTTTCTCTCCTGGTTAAGTAAAATGCACTTTATTTTCTGGGATATACATTTTCTGAAGATTTAGACATTCTCTCATAGTAACAATGCACACGGTTCTTTCTGGAATATAGCATATGAACGGTTTTGAGAAAATCGCCTGTGATTGACTCCATACCACTCAGGATACAGCAATATATTTCAGCTTGGTGTGGCACATTGTGTACTGATCTGTGTCCACGTGTCTAGAGAGAGGTATTTGCAGTTGGAAGCTCCAATACAATATGAATTTAATCTTATGTTTACTCATATCTTTTTCTATAATACTTGCAGCCAACACACTATAAGATTATTTGTGGATTCTGAGAAGACTTTTAACTGAAGTTTCCTCTCCTGATTAAGTAAATAGCACTTTTTTTTCTGGGATATACATTTTCTGAAGATTTAGACATTCTCTCATACTAACAATGCATAAGGTTCTTTCTGGAATATAGCATATGACAGGTAACAAAAAGAACCAAAAAACAAGAACTGTGAATTTCATCACCAATTATTGTAAACTATCTTCATAGTTCTAACAGAAAATTACATAAATGAACCTAAAACCTGCTCTTATTGTGGTAGAATAAACTACCAGACAACAGAAAGAAAGAAAGAAAGAAAGAAAGAAAGAAAGAAAGAAAGAAAGAAAGAAAGAAAGAAATTAATCATAGTTTGGCCATGATTAGAGAAACATTTTTAAAATACTGTCATCATGAAATCTTGAATCTTCCAAACAGACCTTATATCCTTCATGAACTGTACTGTGGTACTGTACCCAAGATCATAATTTTATTCTATCCCATACATGAGCGGCTGGGTCAGGGCATATAAAGTTCCTCATCATTTTCCTCCATCACTCCACTATTCCTCAGACAATGTGTTTCATATACCGTGAGCAGTATATAATCGTAGATATGAACATCTTTACAGATTGGTAATTTGTTAATAAGGTCAGTCCTTATAAAAGTTAGTAAAGGGAAGAAAAAATTCCACACGGTTTGAAACACTGAGTTTTCTAGACTAGTAAAACACTTGGGATAATTTTAACTTGAATGGATTGTAACCATGGACTTATTATTTAACCAAGTCATGACTTTTTCCATCATGCATTCCTTTCTAGCAAGGCAACTTTAAGAAATTAAAACAGACTGTGAAGACTGTCCATCCTTGTCTGCACGATCTGGATTTGTAACTACCAGAATACCCTGCTTCAGCTTGTCTTTCACTCGGGCCGTCAAACTGCGAGATAGATCCCTTGAAAATAAAAGTACAAATAGAAGCTACTCTGGTGAATAATAGTTCAAGAAAGATCACTGAATATATAACACATATTTGTGATATTAGGGGCATCCTATGAAAATACTGAATTTTCAGTACATGAAAGGTGGTCAAAGATCATCTCTTAGCGATGAAACTCAAAGGAGTAGTTGTGTCAGGCCTTCAAAGATGAAAATTAATTAATGCCACATTATTAAAAATATTTTTTTTATTGAGCACTTTGTCAAATGCATGTTAAACTAATAATTTACTACTCACACACTATCCTCATCGACGAGCAGCACATCGAGCAATTCAGGCTTGCAGCACCTACAGAGTTCTGAAGAGTGCATTGTTACCACTTTTCCAAATATGCTCATATGATCATACGGTTATTAACCAGAAATCTAAACCAGCATGGGCATGACACACTACAAGCAGCAGCTATAAGCTTGTCAACAACCCTAATATATTGCAATGCTCACTCAACATGGAGTAGACATATACACACCAGTATGCTGACTTCTACTGGAGATCGAATCAAATGAATATAGCTTATTGGTATGGTGAGGAGAAACAGGTTCAGCTAGCCTACTAACATTGACACTTGCCATTATCAGATGGTCTGTCAGTCGATAACGAGGATAGTGTGCCTATAACACAGATTATAAAGAGATAAAATCAATCGACAATTAAAAGTGTAACTTACATTATAAGCAGAGGCACCTGTTTGTAGTGAAGATTTTTGCATAATTTTGTCAATTTTAAGTTATTTTAGTATATTTTTTGCTAATTTTATTTCATCAGTAATTTAACTAAATTGTATTTCCAATTTTCAGCAATAAAAGCTAAACCAAAAGAAAGATGATAGCATATTTGCAGTAAAATATCATATATTATTTTTACACATGTTCAAGAAACCTGAGAGTTATGTTTCTGCAGAAAACATATATCATATCAAAGCATGGAAGTTTGGAACAAGATTATTCTGCTACTTTAACAAGTAGGGCCTAGCCTGCATGCATAATTTACACATCTCCATAACTGATATCAGAGCTTACAGAGGAACTGAGATAGGATCTGATCACAATATAATAATTGCTTCTGCTAAAATTAAATTGACCGAGCTCGATAGCTGCAGTCGCTTAAATGCGGCCAGTATCCAGTATTCGGGAGATAGTAGGTTCGAATCCCACTGTCGGCAGCCCTGAAAATGGTTTTCCGTGGTTTCCCATTTTCACACCAGGCAAATGCTGGGGCTGTACCTTAATTAAGGCCACGGCCGCTTCCTTCCCACTCCTAGCCCTTTCCTGCCCCATCGTCGCCATAAGACCTATCTGTGTCGGTGCGACGTAAAGCAACTAGAAAAAAAAAAAAATTAAATTGAAAACCTCTTGTAAGTCACAGACTGAGGAAAAATGCAAAGTTGACACTGAGAAACTGAAGCAGGAGGATGAAACATTAAAGTATAATGTGGAAATTGCAAACAGATTTGAATATTCTGGGAGAAGATCCTACAGAAGACATTGATGAAACAAATGGCGAAGTTTGTGAACGAATGTGGAATAACGTGAAACAAATCATGACAACAGTAGCAATGAAAGTGATACCAGAAGGTGTTAGTAAGAAAAAGAAATGGTTCAATTTGGCATGTTAACATGCAGTTAATGAAGTGGCAATATGGTGTAATAAGTGGCTGCAGTCTAATAAGAATGTAGATGTTGAGGAACTATACAGAGAAAAACAGAAAGAATGTAGTAAATTAATTTGTAGAAAGAAAAAAGTCTACCTGAGACAACAAATAGAATCAAGCCAAGATGACTACAGAAACAGGAACATCCGCAAGATGTATGGAACTGTCAACACAATTAAAAAAAAGTATTTCAACCAAGATCAAGTATTATGAGAGATAAGTCTGGAAATTTAATTGCTGATCAGGACAAATTATTAAATTACTGTAAGCAATACTTCCCATTTCTTGCTGAATTGTGATGATCCAGAAACCTGTATTGGTAAACCATCTAGTTCGCCATCAGAAGAACAAATACCAGAGCCATCATATCAAGAGGTATTACAAAGTATTATATGTTTAAAAAACAATAAAGCTTCAGGTAGTGACAACATTCCAGCTGAGCTTATTAAGTACATTGGAGATAGATTACATAAGGTCATTCTAAAGATATGGCACGATGAAGTTATTCCAAAAGAATGGCATGAATCACTTATTGTCCCAATTCAGAAAGGAGGGGATGAGGAAGAACTTCAAAATTATCGTGACATATCTCTTGTAAGCACGGCCTACAAAATTCTGTCTTTTATTCTTTTACAGCGTTTAAAAGCATTCGCTGAAAATGGTATTGGGGACTATCAGAACAGTTTTCGTAGCAACAGATCCACTACAGGCAACATATTTGCAATTAAGACTATTAATGATAAGGTGTGGGAACACAAGGAGTCAGTTCATTATCTCTTTATAGATTTCTTCAATGCAGCCAGTCCCTGTTATGAATGATGTGAAAATATCGCTCATAGGGTCAGTTGGTGCATGCATTTCAGTGGGCTTGGCAGACTGATATGTAATAGCAGCAGCAGCAGCAGCAGCAGCAGCAGCAGCAGCAGCAGGCTCGGTGAGGAAAGCAACGGGAAACTACCTCACTCCTCATTTCCCTAGTACACCTCTTCAGTGATGCCTAGGCTATTTATGACAGCTGTTGGCGGAGTTGCAGAGGATCAAACCAGCCTTCGGGCTGAATATCCAACATACAACATACAGATTTCTTCAAGGCATATGATTCAATCCATAGAGAAGGGCTGTGGAATAGCATGATGGAGTTTGGCTGTCCCATAAAATTAATTAACATGTGCAAACTGTGTATGGATAGTAATATTAGCTGTGTTTTGCTCAGGGCAAAAAATCAAGTTCCTTCCAGAATAAAACTGGTCTGAGACAAGTGGATGCATTATCTCCTCTTCTATGCAACATTGCACTGGAGAAGATTATCAGGAAATTAGCTCTTTTACCTGCTGCCATCATATTGGGGAGACAACATAATGTCCTGGCATATGCGGATGATATTGTTCTTATTGGCTGCAATGAATTAGAAATTAGGCAGTTATTTGTGGAACTAGAGGAAATGGCAGCAAAAATTGGCTTACAGGTAAATGATAAGAAGACATATTACATGGTTGTACAGGGACTGAATCATGAGGAGGTTGACAGATTGCCTTTGAAGATTGGGAAATATATATTTAAAACAGTAGAGGAGTTTAAATTCCTATTAATGATAAGGTGTGGGAACACAAGGAGTCAGTTTATTATCTCTTTATAGATTTCTTCAATGCAGCCAGTCCCTGTTATGAAGGGTGTGAAAATATCGCTCATAGGGTCGGTTGGTGCATGCATTTCAGTGGGCTTGGCAGGCAACAGGAACACCAAGCTAGAATTAAGAATGCAAATAAGGCATTTTACTCTATGAGGCCTATATTAGGCTCTAAGTTTTTAACAAGGAATGCAAAAATGATATCTACAATACAATCATTCGACCAGTACTTCTGTATGGTTCTGAGACATGGAGTATAACCAAAAAAAGAGCAGCAATTGCAAGTCTTTGAGAATGAAGTTTATAGAAAAAAATTTGGCCCATGGTTCAATCCTATCTCTCAAAGCTGGCAGAAAAATTCTAATTATGAGATTTACATCCTCTCTCAACAACACATTATAATGGGTGTGATAGAATCCAATAGACTGCGCTGGGCTGGGCATATTGAACCGTACTGTTCATAGGCCAAGAGTATTGATTTTAGTATTGGATATTGGGATTATATAAGACCACCCACGAAGTCATTGTCATATAGTGTTTTTCATAAATGAGTCCAGAAGAAGCGTTCTTATGTGAAGTGAGCTAGAGCGTCATTATGAGAAATCTCCAGAACCTCATTAAAGGGAGTTATGTCCCAAGCCAAGCCTCTTGATGAAGATTGGGGACGCTTCCTAGATCCCGGCAAAACCTACATTAGGAGGGAAGATAGAATTAAATTAATATCTTTGGTTACGGAAGAGTTGCATTGGATTTGAGACAAGAATTGCAACCTGCATAATTTCTGCTTAATTTTGATATGCATTAGGGCTGCAACCATAAATGCATTCGTTAAATAGAGCACTGGAAGTACTTTGTGCGGGAATACTTCGAGTCGCGGGCGCGCGTATCTTGCACGTGATCAAGCGGCGTGATGACGCTAAACTGGATTATAAAAATAAGGCCGCCTGGCATATCAGTCTCATTCTTTGACCAGAAGGCGGCTAGAACGAGTCGTCATACTGCGTGTTGGTACTGAGAACAACGCTTTGTCTTCGAGCTGCACATACTACTAGTACTACTGTAACTGCGAGGAAGTAAGTAATCAACTTGTACATTCAGCTGAACTCTTGATTTTACTTGTGAGGATATGCTATGGGGAGATGAGGTATTGCCTGTAAGAGACTGATGAACTAGTAGCTTCATATTTCTGTGAGGTCAAGGTATAACTGACGAACGGCTAGAATTAATATTGGCTCAGGGTAATTCAAGAACTACCTGTTGTCCGAGTGTAGGGATGAAATAACAGTGACTAAGAGTTGTGAAGAAACTATTGTGTACCAGGTTTAATATTCTGAACAAGACTTGGTCAATGTAACGTGTGAGACACAATAGTAGTGGAAACAGGCATCGAGTTTGGACAGTCTGTAATGAATGAATTTGTTTTCAGTTACCCCAGCATCAAGTCAGAACGAGTTTTGACATCATCATTGCGAGGAAGCCACAACCAGGAGCTGAAGCCAACACGACAACGGGCATCGATCCAGGAACGTTGGGAGCACCTGATCAGCGCGACGTCGAAGGGGACATCTTTCAACTATCTAAGGAGCTGTACGAAGGAGTCACGCAAGAAAGAATGTCTCCAAGTGGTCAACAGTATCTGATGCAAGCGCCGCAGTCTGCCATGATGTGGTAAATTCAGTGGTCCACAGGTAGGGCCGCTCCGTCATGTCATCAATAACATAAGGTCAGAGCTTTCCAATTCTGTTACAAGCATGTCATTTAAATTTAGATAGGAATCGGGGGGCCGTCAGTCAACAGATTAATTAGAATAGGAATATTTCTTGGTAATAATGAGCTAGGCCTCAAGCTCGAACCCCGTACATTAGGGTAGATGATTGTTTGTAGATTCCTTGTTGGTGTGTTTATTTTTCCTTTGATAGTATTATATTAGCGTACGTGTTATCTTTAGGGGTCAGGTCGAACTCCTTTGGTCATAGTAGATTAGTCTAACAGGCAGGCACTTTTTATTGTGTCGCGTTCAGGCATTTGTCTCTGCAGACGTAGGCTGTATAGTTGTGACCAGGATGGAACCCGTAATCCACCTAGCTTCACTGATAGAGCGAGCGAGTCCGAATATTTGAGAGATATGAGCATTATGCATATAGCCAACTGTAGGTATCGATATGAGAAAGCCCAGCACAGTTAGAGAGTGTATTTGATGTATTGGAGGTGCCTATTATGGCCATGTGACTATCGAATAGTGATTTGTGTTTTTGTAGCACCAAGGTTGAGCCCATGAGAGGCGGAAGTAAGATTTGTGATAGTGCGGGTGATATTGAGATAAGGGCGGATAGCCCAGGTATATTTAAAAGAGGGCTTTTAGCAGCAGATTACGTGAGGTGTTTTTGAAAGGCGAGTTTTTTTTAGCCTGCAGCCCAGCTGAGCTCATAAATTATGTGGACTGTCGCGTGTGAAGTGGTCGGAGGATGAGGGTGCTGTGCCTGACGTCACAGTCTTAAGAATTGGTCATGTTGCCGTCTGCAGCTTGTCGAGTGTGTTTAGAGGAAGGGACGACCGTGATGTTTTGAAAGCAAGGAGATGATTTGTTTTAATGTTCTATTTGCTCTACGTTAATTTTTACACTGGCCCGTTTGATATTGACAACCTTGGATATGTTGGTTGTGTTCTTTTTATATTGTTTGTTTATGAGTATTATACGCCTTACTCTTCATGGGACTAGGGTTCATGACCGAGTCAGGACACTGTACATTAGGTGTTGATTTTTGTTTGCACCGGGGTTCGATGGTACGAGGCATAGTAAATTTTATGGGAATTACTGTTAGATGTGTATTTCAGCAGATATCCGTTTTTCTAGATGTCGTTACTTAAACGATTGTAACATGCTTGTTATAGCACAGCTGTTTCGTGAAGGCAGTGAACTGGTTGTCATCGGCTCAACATTATCTTGACCCAAGCCTTTTGAAAGCTCTTATTTTTGTAAATAAATTCAATTTTATGTAATAAATCCCTGTTTGTTAAACTTTGAATGCAGCGATGTTTTCTGTTAGATATTTTTATTTTAATTTAGCGTATTCTTACCTGATTAGTCACATCTCCTTGTATTTTATCTTTTGTTGCCCACTTATCCCCATGTTATCCCTGAGAAGAGCGCTCTTATCCGGCTGAGCGAGGAGAAGTGTTCAGGTAAGACTATGTGCACCAGCTCACGTTTGCGAGAGTTCTTTCACTTCTGTACTCTGGGTTCGAGACCGGCTTTCGCCTGGCCGGAACTTCAGAGTCCTGAAGGGCACATAGTATTTTTGGCGCCAAGCAACTGTGGGGCTCGATATGTCCGTAAATGAGGGCTACCCAGACATTGTAAATATAGCGCCATGGTATTAATGACGCCGAGTAACGAATGGCCCGATATTTCAGTAAAAGGGACCATAGCGCCATTGTCAACATTGTGAACTTGGTGTGGCTATCTGAGGACCCGATATTGCAGTAATGAGGGTCGTACAGCTTGTTTTATTATGCCGTCAGGTGATGCTTGATATTTGTGTAAACGAGCTCACACAGCCAAGTTGTATTTGCTGATGTTCTCCGTAAATAGGGCTATAGGTCATAACTTGTGTCTATAAAGGCAGGACCTAATATTTCGGTAAATAAAGGTCATGCGAGGCTCGATTTCAGGTATATGTTATGGCAGCTGCATTCAATTATGTGTAGTGCAGGTATACCAAGTTTGGTCTTTGATCTGTATGGTTACCTTAGTGATGTATTAGGAGTATTTTTTGAGACTTGTAATGTTTATATGACTGCCAGTTCAGAGAGGTATTTCGTGATGTTATGTCCTTGGTCTTACCATTAGAATATGGATATTGCTGTTGATGTTGATTAGCGAGGATGTGCTGATTTTGTGGTTTCCGTGGAGTGATGATGATATTCGTGTGGGGATTTGACCTGTAGGGTGTTGTGTTTCACAGGTGTATAATCATATAGCTTTGAATTGTGCATGTTGGAGTTTTGCTGTTTTTATGACATTTGTTGGAGGATTTTGTGTTTGTGTTGTATGTATTTTGTATCATAGTGTTGTGCTGACGGTTACCCCGTGTTTTTGAATGACATGATGTTATATCGAGGTAGCCGACTTAGGCTTTGGAAGTTCGAGAGTTTAGCAGTTAGGAACATTTTGATAGATTAGAATTGAGGGAAATTAATAGTACTTGAAATTTAATCGGTGACATATGGAGCGGTTTTTCCGCCAGACCTTATAACGAGTGGGTATCGAATGTCGGTAGACATGGGAGAGGTGCTGAGGCACTTGAGCGATCAGCTAAAGGAGCTATTCAATGAACAGTGTGCCAAAAGCGAGGTACAGTTAATGGCGCTTAAAAAAGAACTTAGAGAGGATGTAGGAGTTATTACAGAACAAGCGGATAGGAATAGTGAGCGTTTGAACGACCAAGTCAGTGCAAAATTTAAAGAACAGGAAATTAGGAATTCGGAACAAGTGACATAACTTAAAGAACACTTAACCGAGCAACTTACGGAAAAATTCGCGGAGTGCGAAGAAAAGGTGACCGAACAATTAATACTCACAGAGACACGGGTAGCGAGCCAAATAACTGAGCTAAAGGAACACACTAGCATTCGTTTGGAGCAATTGGCCTCTGAAAATGAAGCGACTAGGGAAACCATAGCAGAATTAGATACCAAAATAGAGAACGTACGTCTGTGCTGTGTCACCACGACCGAGAAGTTGAGTCAACAGGTTGAAGAGTCACACAGAATGGTAGAGAAACAAATTCGGGAAATAAAGGACAGTATCGAGGGAATAGAACAGCGTATGGAAGAGAAAGACAAAGAGACTCAGTCCGAACTAGGAACATTTAGAGAAAACCTGGTGGCAGTAGTAGTCTGTATGGACCATACCCAAGAAGAACTAGTAAGAATAGAAGAAAAACTAGAGGCTAGGACTCAAGAAGTAGTTGACAAATATGAGAAGACGACCGAAAAGAATAAGGCTAAGATTGCTGGACTAGAACTGGGTTTACAACAGGACAACGGAGTAAAGAAGCGGAAGCTGAGTAGGACTCACAGCCCGATCGAATGCCAGTATGAAAATGACAGCCTGAATGAAAGTCAGGATGAGGGACATGAACTGCTAGGGGAATCATTTAGGGCTAAGCCAAGAATAGGAAATTCAACCCTATTCAGTCAGGACAGTGTTTTACCGGGTTATCATTGGATTAGGGCACCCGAGGAGAAACCAAAGAAATTCGAGGGAAATGGAGAGGTCACGCCCCGTTCATTCCTTAAAGAGTTAGAGACATACATGGACGAATGCCAGATACCACCAGAGCGCAGACTACGCACAGCAGAAAAGTATCTTGGAGGGATTGCTGGAGCTTGGTTCAAGGCATTTGGGCAATCATTTAAAAATTATGATGAGTTTAAACGCGCATTCCTGAATAAATTCTGGAATCAGGGGCATCAGCTGGCGCTTAGAATGGAGCTCTACGCTCGGAGGTATGCAAATAGTACGCCCACAAGACTGAGCGAGTTCTTTATTTCCCAATACTTACGTTTGCAAGAGCTAGATCATCAGCCCGAAGAAATGGAAATCGTCACGACCATTATTAGACAGTTGCCGGTAGAGGTACAAAGAGCTCTAATCGCGGCAAATGTTACGACGGCGGTGGCCGCGGAAGAAATGCTTAGGCTCTGGGACCAGACGTCTGCACTGCATCAGCCACGTATATGGGCCATAGAGACTGTCCATAATGTGAACGTCCAGGCGGAAGAGCAGATGGGAGAAAGAAGCAACAAGGAGTGTCAAAATTCCGGCACTCAAACGCCAACCATGAGGGAACGAGATGAAGAAAACCCTAAACCCAGAGGAGATACGAACTGGCGACCTCGAAGGTGGAGCACATGGCAGGATGAACCGGACCGATGGAGAGGACAAGAACGCCGAAGGAATTCATTTGAACAGCGGAGGAATGACCGGCCGTACTGGAGACGAGACGGAGATCGTTACAACTCCAGAAATAACAACCAGCGATGGAATGGAAACCGAGCGAGGTATAACAGACCTAGGGAGAGTTCACTGCGCCCGAGAGCTGGCGACAGACAAGAGGGCGCCTTCCACTCAAGATTAAGAGGATCGGGGGATGTATCAACACGAGACACATGGCAGGAAGCAATACGAACCCACAGTGCTGCCAACTCTCCGGGAGCTGCGAGCTTGGCTTACCAAGAATTTCACGACGGAGCCAGGCCGAAGAGTCTCAACCCAAATGCACCCAATTTTGCTGAGATCGAGAGGGAGGATAAAAAAAAAAAAAATGAGAAATTTAGTGCAAGGAGATAGAATATTTCGCGAGGATGCCGGTTGGGTGACTGTAGCTATTCATAATTGGGTTATCACTCCAGAAGATCTACTAGAGGATCCTATTAAAAGTACCTTGCCCCGACCTAAAGAATTACCAGTAATTTATACCAGAATTCACGGTTTGAATGTATGCTCTCTGGCTGATACTGGAGCTACGGTCAGTGTGGTTTCACAGGCCTTAGTATCGGAAATTCAAAGCCGAGTTCGTATCCCGTCCATACCAATTTCGAAAGTCAAAATTAAGGGTATTATACCAGACAAAGTAACGTCATGTAAGGAGCAGGTATTACTTGACATCCAGATTGGAGACTTACTGGTGTCCCATCCATGTATTGTGCTTCCTAAAATGGAATATAATCTGATATTAGGAGCCGATTTCTTAAGAGAATACGAAGCTGTTATTGATATGGGTACAAACTCTATCCTATTAAATTTAAATGGCAACCAGGAACGAATAGAGTTAAACAAGAACCAGGATTACCAACCCGGTGAACGTATTTGGACAATGGACATGCAGGTGGAAGAACTTGATTCAGAAGGGTGGCTACAGGGTCATGAGGAAATAATTCCGGAATTTGAAATTATGGTATCCGAATTGGAAGAACAACGAGAGAGAGAAATTTTTTTGGATCTCTTGCCGAGTAAAATCGAAGAAGCGAACATTAGTCCGGAAGACAAGGGGCGGCTTCAGGAGCTATTGAAGAGGCATGAGACGGTCTTTGGTTCGAGGCCTGGAAAGATCCCTAATTACCAGTACAAATTATGCGTAAATAACTGGGAGCCTTTCAAACAGAGACCTTATCCGATTCCAGAGAAACTGCTACCACAGGTCCGGGAAGTAATCGAAGACATGGAGAGGAACGGGATAATCGCCAAGTCCCCGAGTCCGTTTTTAAACCCATTGTGTGCAGTGCCCAAAGCAAATGGAACTGTGCGCGTGTGCCTAGACGCACGATCTTTGAACCAGTGCCTAGTCCCCGAGTATGAGAGACCTCCAAACCTTAAAGACATTCTTAAGAAGTTCGGAGATATGGAATTCTTCAGCACGGAAGACATGACCTCAAGCTTTCACCATATCGTCCTGGATCCAAGTACTAATATGCTAACAGGATTTTTATTTGATAATCAGACGTATATTTTCCTACGTCTTCCATTCGGCCTGGCCTCAAGTTGTGCCGCTTTGATCCGGGCACTGGAATCGAACCTCAGTCCCGAGGTAAAAGAGTTTACGATTAGGTATATCGACGATATACTAATTTGCACAAAAACCCTAGAAGAACACATGGAAAAATTGAATTTGCTCTTTCAGGACCTCGAGCGATGCAATTTCAAGGTTAATTTTGAGAAATCACACTTCTGTCAGCGCAGGGTACTGTTCCTGGGACATGTTGTCGACGGTCAAGGCATTCGGCCTAACCCAGCTAAAATTGCAGCAATACAGAATTTTCCTAGGCCAATCAAGATTAAACATGTTAGGCAGTTCTTGGGCCTAACGAACTTTTTCTCCAATCATTGTCCCGGTTACACGGATACCGTGGTGCCACTTCAAGACATGTTAAAGACTAATAACAGATGGAAATGGGGAGAAGAGCAAGAAAAAGCCTTCATAAACACTAAAATGCTTTTAGAGAATTCCGTAAAATTGGGGTACCCTAGCTTCGATAGAAAGTTCATAATACAGACGGACGCTTCTGCAGTAGGAGTCGGAGCAGTGCTTTACCAGGAAACACCCGAGAGGGAGCATAAAATATCATATTTGGCTTTCATGAGTAGAAAATTACGAGGACACGAGTTGAAATATACTACCACCGAGTTGGAGATGTTAGCCATAGTTACTGCCTTGACACACTGGAGAAAATATGTGTACGGGTTCCCAGTAGTGATTAGAACAGATCACAAGGCACTTACTTTTATTCTTAAGATGGACATGGCTAATGCACGGGTCAGTAGATGGGCACTTTACGTCCAGCAGTTCGACCTAACGGTAGAACATTGCCCAGGGAAATTGAACGTACTTGCTGATGCGTTAGGCAGAAATCCAAATCCGGAGGAGCTCACAATCCACTTAACTATGTTAGACCAAGAGGATCAGAATATACTGGAGAGACTTCGGAATATTCATGAGGAACAGGCAAATTATCCAGAGACAGGACGGCTGATCCAGTACTTTCGGAAAGAACTCCAACCCGGGACTCCACAGTACGCTGAAGCGGAGCGCAAAGCGGCAAATTATCATTACTTCAATAATATTTTACATAAATTTGTGGATGAGAATCACACGAAATTTAGAACTGTTGTACCTCCTCGATTACAGATTGACTTGGTGTGGATAGCTCATCACTCTACAGGACATTCAGGAATTGATAAAGTGGTAGCAATACTGCAGGAAACTTTCGTGTGGCCTAAAATGAGGATGATGGTACAGAAAATCCTGCGTACCTGTGACATCTGTCAGAGGGTGAAACCAAATCCGTACCTTCTGAAGCAACCGCCACGACCACTGATACCCACGGGACCACGTAAATTATATGCAATAGACTTCTTCGGTCCTTTGCCCTCTGCTACTAGGGGCTTAAAGTACATCCTTGTCTGTGTGGATGTGTTCAGTAAATTTGTTACATTATGCCCTATTCAGAAGGCGAATACTCGCTCGACACTCTCGCAGATCAAAAAGAAGATAATACCAATTATGGGTAAGCCTGAGAGCATCTTAAGTGATCATGGGAGCCAATTCACTGCTGCAGGGTTTAAGCGTGAACTAGAAAGACTAGGGATTAAGCATGTCTTATCCAGTATCAGACATCCGCAAGCTAACCCGAGTGAACGTGTCATGTGGGAGATATCCAAGTATTGTAGGATATACTGCCCGAGAGAACATTATAAGTGGAACACTGTAGTGCCCATTATTACTGAGTGTATTAACACAACCAGACACGAATCCACTGGTATGATTCCGGCATGGATTCACAATAATGTACTGCCTAAACGTCCTTGGGAGAATGTAATTCCTTGCCCTAGGGATCCTCAACTAGCTCGAGAGATATGTGTTAGTAACGTTGCGGAACACTTAAAAGCACAGGCTGAAAAACGACTGTGAAGAACAAGGAACAAGAGGTTTCATAGACCCCTACAAGTAGGCGAGTTGGTTTTAGTTATGACACCCACTGTCTCCAACCCTTCAGAGAGATACTACCACAAGTTTGCTGAGCTATATACTGGACCATATAGAATAATTCATAGTTATGAAAATAACTCATACAAGGTACAAAGCTTGGACGCTACGGTGACTAAGGTCTTTAACTCAGCAAATCTTAAGCCCTTTTTCAGACCAGGCCAATACCAATTAAACAATCAGGAAGAAGAAGAAGAAGAAGAAGAAGAAGAAGGAGGCGAAGAAGAGGAAGACGAACTTGGGGAGGAAGACACGGAAGATATTGCAGGAGAGGAGGTTGTTATTCCGGAAGAAGATGAACATGACGGCGGAGAAGAGCAACCAGAGGTACCCAGTGGTGAAGGAGAAGAAGAAGAAGAAGAAGTAAATATGATTTCTTCAGGAAACTGTCATAAACAGATATCTGAGCAGCGAGAAGAAGCAGAATGTCAAGGCTGCGAGGGTAACCACCGGAGATTTCTAGCTCTGCTTGATGCCTATTACCAAGTTAGGAAGGATAGGGAGGCTATTATGTCTGTAGCTGAAGATAGTCCCGTGCCATGAAGTTGTGAAAATTTACAGCATAAAGGATTGCAATGGGAAGATGACCTCGACATTGAGGAAAATACAATTTTTTGACAAAATTTTATTTTGTCATTCACGGGGGGCTATGAACCGTACTGTTCATAAGCCAAGAGTATTGATTTTAGTATTAGATATTGGGATTATATAAGACTACCCACGAAGTCATTGTCTTATAGTGTTTTTCATAAATGAGTCCAGAAGAAGCTTTCTTATGTGAAGTGAGCTAGAGCGTCATTATGAGAAATCTCCAGAACCTCATTAAAGGGAGTTATGTCCCAAGCCAAGCCTCTTGATGAAGATTGGGGACGCTTCCTAGATCCCGGCAAAACCTACATTAGGAGGGAAGATAGAATTAAATTAATATCTTAGGTTACGGAAGAGTTGCATTGGATTTGAGACAAGAATTGCAACCTGCATAATTTCTGCTTAATTTTGATATGCATTAGGGCTGCAACCATAAATGTATTCGTTAAATAGAGCACTGGAAGTACTTTGTGCGGGAAAACTTCGAGTCGCGGGCGCGCGTATCTTGCACGCGATCAAGCGGCGTGATGACGCTAAACTGGATTATAAAAATAAGGCCGCCTGGCATATCAGTCTCATTCTTTGACCAGAAGGCGGCTAGAACGAGTCGTCATACTGCGTGTTGGTACTGAGAACAACGCTTTGTCTTCGAGCTGCACATACTACTAGTACTACTGTAACTGCGAGGAAGTAAGTAATCAACTTGTACATTCAGCTGAACTCTTGATTTTACTTGTGAGGATATGCTATGGGGAGATGAGGTATTGCCTGTAAGAGACTGATGAACTAGTAGCTTCATATTTCTGTGAGGTCAAGGTATAATTGACGAACGGCTAGAATTAATATTGGCTCAGGGTAATTCAAGAACTACCTGTTGTCCGAGTGTAGGGATGAAATAACAGTGACTAAGAGTTGTGAAGAAACTATTGTGTACCAGGTTTAATATTCTGAACAAGACTTGGTCAATGTAACGTGTGAGACACAATAGTAGTGGAAACAGGCATCGAGTTTGGACAGTCTGTAATGAATGAATTTGTTTTCAGTTACCCCAGCATCAAGTCAGAACGAGTTTTGACATCATCATTGCGAGGAAGCCACAACCAGGAGCTGAAGCCAACACGACAACGGGCATCAATCCAGGAACGTTGGGAGCACCTGATCAGCGCGACGTCGAAGGGGACATCTTTCAACTATCTAAGGAGCTGTACGAAGGAGTCACGCAAGAAAGAATGTCTCCAAGTGGTCAACAGTATCTGATGCAAGCGCCGCAGTCTGCCATGATGTGGTAAATTCAGTGGTCCACAGGGAGGGCCGCTCCGTCATGTCATCAATAACATAAGGTCAGAGCTTTCCAATTCTGTTTCAAGCATGTCATTTAAATTTAGATAGGAATCGGGGGGCCGTCAGTCAACAGATTAATTAGAATAGGAATATTTCTTGGTAATAATGAGCTAGGCCTCAAGCTCGAACCCCGTACATTAGGGTAGATGATTGTTTGTAGATTCCTTGTTGGTGTGTTTATTTTTCCTTTGATAGTATTATATTAGCGTACGTGTTATCTTTAGGGGTCAGGTCGAACTCCTTTGGTCATAGTAGATTAGTCTAACAGGCAGGCACTTTTTATTGTGTCGCGTTCAGGCATTTGTCTCTGCAGACGTAGGCTGTATAGTTGTGACCAGGATGGAACCCGTAATCCACCTAGCTTCACTGATAGAGCGAGCGAGTCCGAATATGTGAGAGATATGAGCATTATGCATATAGCCAACTGTAGGTATTGATATGAGAAAGCCCAGCACAGTTAGAGAGTGTATTTGATGTATTGGAGGTGCCTATTATGGCCATGTGACTATCGAATAGTGATTTGTGTTTTTGTAGCACCAAGGTTGAGCCCATGAGAGGCGGAAGTAAGATTTGTGATAGTGCGGGTGATATTGAGATAAGGGCGGATAGCCCAGGTATATTTAAAAGAGGGCTTTTAGCAGCAGATTACGTGAGGTGTTTTTGAAAGGCGAGTTTTTTTTAGCCTGCAGCCCAGCTGAGCTCATAAATTATGTGGACTGTCGCGTGTGAAGTGGTCGGAGGATGAGGGTGCTGTGCCTGACGTCACAGTCTTAAGAATTGGTCATGTTGCCGTCTGCAGCTTGTCGAGTGTGTTTAGAGGAAGGGACGACCGTGATGTTTTGAAAGCAAGGAGATGATTTGTTTTAATGTTCTATTTGCTCTACGTTAATTTTTACACTGGCCCGTTTGATATTGACAACCTTGGATATGTTGGTTGTGTTCTTTTTATATTGTTTGTTTATGAGTATTATACGCCTTACTCTTCATGGGACTAGGGTTCGTGACCGAGTCAGGACACTGTACAATAGGTGTTGATTTTTGTTTGCACCGGGGTTCGATGGTACGAGGCATAGTAAATTTTATGGGAATTACTGTTAGATGTGTATTTCAGCAGATATCCGTTTTTCTAGATGTCGTTACTTAAACGATTGTAACATGCTTGTTATAGCACAGCTGTTTCGTGAAGGCAGTGAACTGGTTGTCATCAGCTCAACATTATCTTGACCCAAGCCTTTTGAAAGCTCTTATTTTTGTAAATAAATTCAATTTTATATAATAAATCCCTGTTTGTTAAACTTCGAATGCAGCGATGTTTTCTGTTAGATATTTTTATTTTAATTTAGCGTATTCTTACCTGATTAGTCACATCTCCTTGTATTTTATCTTTTGTTGCCCACTTATCCCCATGTTATCCCTGAGAAGAGCGCTCTTATCCGGCTGAGCGAGGAGAAGTGTTCAGGTAAGACTATGTACACCAGCTCACGTTTGCGAGAGTTCTTTCACTTCTGTACTCTGGGTTCGAGACCGGCTTTCGCCTGGCCGGAACTTCAGAGTCCTGAAGGGCACAATATATTGAGGATGCAGGATAACAGAGCACCAGTAGATCTATACAAGGGATCCCTTAATGGGAAAAGACCTTCAGGAAGACCCTGAAGCACCTGGAAGGAGATCAACAAGGTATGCTGGACCCTCCAAATTGATAACTGGGAAGAATAAGCTCAAGGTCGAAAAGGATGGAAGAGGATTGTAAGATTGGCACGGGAACTTCACATCCCTCAGAAGCCTATGGAGTGAGTGTGTCTGTAAAAGACAGGGATACTGTGAGTTCCATATTTCTGTGAGCCCGAGCTGTTCTATCAGATATTACTTTACATTATGTGCTGGCAGGGTAAGGAAATAAGACAGAACCTGGTAGTATCCTAGTTCTAAGATTTATTAACTAAGCACTAAAACTACACATTTACACACACACGATTGCCGAGCTTACAACTTACACAAGTACACAGGATACACACTTACGCAGTTCGCACTCTCTCTTAGTTTCTCTCTCACACACACACACACACACGCACTCACGCCCACGCACACGCACACACACACACACACAGTGTCTTTGATCACTTACACTACACTCACTCAGCTACTCTGTCACAACCGTTAGCGCTGTCATGGTCCGCAGTCTACATGTAACTCTTGCAGCTCGGGATAGTATCCGCTGTTCACTCAATCCGTCGAACTCCGTTTGCAGTCTGCACACATCAGCACCCAATGTTTCCTTCGCACTGCTCCCGAACACCCAAGGTTCTTCTTCAACTGGCCCCAAGAGACTCACACACACACACACACACACACGACGTCAGAGAAACAGGACAAGTCCTCGGCTCCAACATACTGACACCTCTGCCCAGGCTGTCACTGACTGCACTCTTCACTAACTCACACCAGCTGAACTACAGCAACTAACTCAATCTGTAGGCCGCGCCTGACTTATATACCTGGGCCCACACCATATGGATGCTTCCAGAACGGATGCGCCTCCAGAGTCTTCCCGAAGGCGAATGCCATCCAGATTCTTCCATAATGCCGGAGGCCTCCAATGAGCAAGCAGGACGATCCAGATAGCAGTGGCGGGGGCACTGACCAATCCGCAAGCAGTTCTCCTCCGCCTGGTGACTGGAGTAGGGAGAGGGTGGGCCTTTCTTGGTGATGAGTGTGTGGTTGGAGCTGGCTAGCTTGCCATACTTCCCACTGTTGTACATTGGCATGGCGGACGCAGTGGGTCACCATGCCACAAAACGTTCAAAATGACCTCTCATTATCAACGTTGCTGACTGGGATCCACAGACCCTTCATTGCATCTTCCACAAAATGCCCATATTCTGATTCCAGGGAAAGAAGAATGGCAATCACATCAATATCTTTACCTGCTCTACATAAACTACCAACTGGATCCCTAAACACTGTGCATGGTTCAAGATATTTTAAGGTTGAAAGTTCTTGCAGGATAGGAATTTTCTTTATTAGATGAGAGACTTTTTCATTTTCTAAATCATATTTCATTATGCTTCTTGCATCAAATCACATTTAATTATGCTTTTTGCATCAAAGTGTTATTCCACACAATATCGTAAATTATTTTGCGATTATGCTTAAAGGTGAATTATTTTGTGTTTTGAGCCAAATTTACAAAAGTTTGTAAAAGTGTTGCAATTTTGCACTTTGCTGAAAACAGGTGCCTCTAATTATATGAGGTGCCTCCATTTATTAACTTTTATACTGCACATTAATAAACATGTCTTATTATTATATGATGTTTTACTGTAAATATGAGAAGAATAGGTGTATTTGATCACTTTGAATTTCTTTTCTTGGGGTGAATATGCATGATACCATTCCATTGACAGACTCTTTGCCTCTGATTCAAAACAGTGCAGCCATGTTTCATCTCTTGCCACAATTCTTGAAAGGAAGTCACTCTCACTAATTTCATACAGTGTCAAGAGTTTACCATACTGCACACATTCTTGTTTCTCTATGGGCACCTGTCAACATCCTTGGAACTCAACTGGAACACACCTTTTTGTGGTCCCAGCTGTTCCAGTCTTCTACACACACTAGCTTTTCCAAATCCCAGTTGGTGTGACATTTCACTTACAGTTACATTTTTGTTGTCCATAATCATGTTGTTAACATGTTGTACATTGTCAGATGTATGTGTGGTGTTTGGTCTGCCACTGCAAGGAGAATCCTGAATCTTGGCAAGTCGCCTGATAATACCAGTACCCAGTGACTTACTGTACTATAGTTGATAGTGTCATCTCCGTAAACTTGTTCAACCTCTTGTGGATGAGACCATGGTACATACATATACATATCCCACGTCATTCCATCTTAAGCGATGGGTCGGCGAACGAGGCTTCTCCACCAGTTGCGGTCTCTGAACTTCTCTCCTTCTTCGATGCTTTCCAAAGTATATCCTCGCTGTTGAATGTCAATCTTCACCATGTCCTTGTACCTGAATCTTGGTCGCCCTCTTGGTCTTTTGTCTTTAAGTTTTAGATCATACATTTTTATCGGTAATCTGTTATCTCCCATGCGTCGCATATGTCCATACCATCTCAGTTGCTGCGCTGTTATTCAGTCCTGCAGTCTTACAGTTTGAGCCTGCTTGCAGATTTCCTCGTTACGGACTCTGTCCCTCCGTGTTTTACCGATTATGCTACGGACAAATCTCATTTCTGCTGCCTGAATTCTACTAACATCTTTATTTCTCATGGTCCATGTTTCGCAACCATAGGTCAGGATTGGTACGTAATAAGTTTCATTTATGACTCTCTTACATTTTGTTGGTATTTTCTTGTCCCATATTATGTCTTTAACTATTTTGTAAAAGTTGCTACCTGCCTGAATTCTGTGGGAAATTTCCTTGTCTATCAAACCAGTATCAGAGATAACACTTCCAAGATATTTGAATTGATGGTTCATCTGTAGCTGTTTTCACTTCATTTCAGTGTGTCCCATTGGTTGTCCATATTTCTTCATGACCATAACCTCACTTTTCTCTTGGCTGAAGATGAGTCCATATTCTTTAGCAGCTTCTGTCCAAGAGTTTATTTGTCCTTGAAGCTCTTTTTTTTTAGAGTCTCCCCACAAGCATATATCGTCTGCAAACAAGATAAATTTCATTTTCTTACCTCCAATGGTTTGGTGAACTTTTCTCTGAATCTCGTTCATCAAAGTGATGAAAAGAAGAGGAGAGAAAACACCACCCTGTCTTAACCCAGATTTTATATCAAAGGTTTCAGTCATTCCTACAGGTGTTTTGACTTTACTTTGGGTATCTTCATGCAAATTCTTGATCCTGAGTATCATGTCATTCTGTATTCCAATTTTCTTCAATGTTTCCCACACTTTCTCTCTGTTCACAGCATCAAATGCTTTTTTGATATCCAGAAAGGCTAACCACAAATCTTGGTTGTGTTCGTAGTTATTTTCCATTAACTGATGGACTGTAAAGATTAAATCAGTTGTTGATCTCCCCTTCCTGAATCCATACTGTTCTTCGAAGAGGTTCTCTTCAATAAGGGGTCTGATTTTACACTCTGTAATTCTTTCATAAAGTTTACCAACTTGAGATGCCTCTATAGTTGAAACATTTCTTTCTATCTCCTTTCTTGAAAACTGGAATTATGATGCCTGTTTTCCATGGTCTCATTCTCAAAACACAGGAACTCTATAACACCATATTGCTTTTGACAGACATGAAGTGCAGTGGCCATCTTAAATGAGTGCTACAACTACACGAAATACAAGTGATGACTGTGCTTCCAAATATATTTGGATAATTTAATAAGACAACAGCAGCTCTGAAGCACAACTAGCACCTGAGACTTAAAAAGTGTAATATATAGGGTGGTTCATATTTATGCATATGACATTTCATAAGGTGTAGTATAAAATCTCTCAGGCAAGAAGTATTGGGGGCCGATGACCTTCGATGTTAGGCCCCTTAAAACAACAAGCATCATCATCATCATCAGAAGTATTGAGATGGCATCAATGTATGGGCTGAGAATGGGAGCAATATTGTGATGGACCAGGTAACCTACGTTCTGTGTATAAAACAAAATGGCGGACTGGTTGTCACTGGAGCAGCACGTATGCTGGGTGCATTTATATTCCATGGCAAACAATTATGTGGACATGAAACAGAGGATGGCAGAAGAGTTTGGAGGCACTATCACTAGTGTTGCAAAAATAAAAAAATAAATACAAAATTCAACGTCACTGGTAGTTTTTTGCAAGTGAAGGAGTTACATAGACCCGGAGTATGCATAACAATGCTACCTCAGCTTGTGTGCTGAATGACATTCTAAGTTATCCTGAAAAGACAATATCACAACAGCTTGTGTTCAAACAGCTGAACATTTCTTACAGAACACTGCAAATAATAATGAAGAAACTGAATTTAAAGCCATATCATACCCATTTGGTTAATGCTCTCGATGAGGATGATCTGGATAGGTTCATGCAGTTCACAGATATGTGGCTGAGAATTCAGCAGGAAAATCTAAGTTTGGAAAAGCATGACATTTGGAAAGACATAACCAAGTTTTATATTTCTATGTTTGTTACCTGGCACTATTGCAAAATGAAAAATTAATTTCTTCTGATATCCATAAAAATGAAGATATATGTTATATGAAAGATTTTATAACATGAACTGCTTTCTATAACAGCAGTGAGTATTTTTCTTCTGTATAGTTCTGCACAATGTATAATTAGAATAACCACTGAGCTAGGCACTGTATTGTTTAGCACTTCCAGTTACAGTCCATGTGGGACAATTGCAGGTATTGATGGTGAGAAAACCCTAATGTTAATATCAATATTCATGACAAAAGTCTTGGTTTCATGGTACGGGGCAGTGTCTGTTATGATGGCTTTACTGGTCCATTCTTTTCTAACAATATCTTACTGGACAAATCACCTGCAGTTGCTTACCGGTACTGTGTATTCTTTACTGTCTGGTTGATTGACATTGATAAGCTGTGGTGGCAACAAGATGGGGCACCACCATATTATGCTGTACCAGTGTGACAGTGATTGGTTAAAGCAGAATAGTGCAGTAGATCTAATCTCTCTATATAAAGTTCATCCTTTTATTAGAACATAGCACTATACTGGATCAGCTAATGCAGGCCTGTGGAACGGCCAACTTGGTCTCACAATTTGGCCCCATCAGACTTTTTCCTATGGAGTCATCTTGGAAGAGCTATGTGCAAGTATCATAGAAAAATTTCGGAGAATACCAGTACAGATGTCTCAAGCCCATCACTCCTCTTCATCTTTAGGCATGTATGGATATGGATGACACATTAGTGGACCATGCCATAAAAAAGAGAACATGATAATATATCTAAGGTTCTTAATGTCTGTGTTCATTTATGTTCTGTGATGATAACATTTCTTGACACTAAAACCTTTTACATCAAATACGTAATTATGAGACACCCTGTATAGAGGAAACAAAACAAAAAGCTAAGAAAAACAAGGAAAGCTATAAAGATCCTGAATAAGAATCAGAGGATTTTGCCAGGATCCTGTGGTAAAAGGAAGATGCTTTAGAAATCCTAATATATTATAGAAGCTTTGTCATGTAAAGTAAGCCTTCAGATCGTGGTGTCAGTATCTTGTAGTGCATAATGAGCCTTGGAATATTGTAAGATAAGTATTTATGAAAATATTTTGTTATAAAAATTGAGGAAAAACAAGTAACTGAGGTTTATTCATCATCATATGTCATGAGACCTATGAAAGTGTCCACCAAAGTAAGCTGCGGAAATGTTCAAGATCTCTGCTGAGAAAACAATGTTGGCTTAAAAAAAAACATAGGATGCATAGCCTCATTCAATAACGCTCCCAAAAAATGCTTCTACAACCCCTATGCACTCAAATGTGTTGAATTAATGGATACACAACAAAATGTCCATTATCTTTGTCATGAATGACAATTTTATCTAGTACTAGCAGTTACCCATGGCTTATCTCACATGGATTTTGTAATGCGATAAAAGTAATCGTTCCTCGGCATTGTACTAAGACATTATCTGAAAATCCCTAAAGTATAAAAACTCACCAAAAAATTGAGTTTTATTTACCCCAGAAACTCTTTGTAGAGCACGTTTGTGGTATTGCCTTTTGGGGCTAAGATGACCATGCGACATAGAACTGTACACGTGAGAACGTCTTCTCTCAAGTACAAAAAAATTTATTTTTTTAAAGGAGATTCCAAATACCTATTTTCACGTCTATAACATCTTCAGTTTTTGAGATATTAGTATCCCCACAAAAGAAATTCAACCCCTTTATCAGCCCTTCCTCCATCCCCAAGTAAGTAGATTTTCTGAAAACAAGAAAAAAAGACATGTTTCTTTATTTTTTTTTTTTTGCTAGTTGTTTTACGTCGCACCGACACAGATAGGTCTTATGGCGACGATGGGACAGGAAAAGCCTAGGAGTGGGAAGGAAGCGGCCGTGGCCTTAATTAAGGTACAGCCCCATCATTTGCCTGGTGTGAAAATGGGAAACCACGGAAAACCATTTTCAGGGCTGCCGACAGTGGGGTTCGAACCTACTATCTCCCGAATACTGGATACTGGCCGCACTTAAGCGACTGCAGCTATCGAGCTCGGTTTTCTTTATTTTTAAAGGACGTTCCACGTACCAAGTAATATGTTAAGTTTTTGACATACACTGTAGATATTCTGGTACTCAATTTAAAAATTCAACTGCATTTTCAATTTTTTTCAGCCCCTTAAGTGGTTTTCTGAAAACAAAAAATACATGTTTATTTTTAAAGGAGATTTGAAATACTAGTTTTGATGTCTGTAACATCTTCAGTTTTTGAGATGTAAGTATGCTCATAAAAAGTTAAAATTTTTCTTCGCTTCTTTCCACCCCCTACCCCTTAAGTGAATTTTTCGAAAACAAAAAAATCCGTGTTTATTTATAAAGGAGCTTCCAAATACCAATTATCACGACTGTAACATCTTCAGATTTTGAGATATTTATGTCCTCATGAAATTCAACTCTTATTTCTCCTCCCACCCCCCAAGTTGATTTTCCCTCCAAAAATGTGTATGTTTTATTTTTAAAGGAGATTCCAAACAACCATTTTCACATCTGTAGCATCCTTAGTTATTTAGATATAAGTATCTTCATACAAATAATTCAACTAATGTTTCAATCCTTTCATCCCCACTTAAGTGGATTTTCCAAATCAAAAGGGTAAGTATTTCTTTTTTTTTTTAAAGGAGACTCCAAATACCAATTTTTACATCTTCAGTTTTTGAGATATTGGAATCCTAATAGAAGTAATTCAACCACGTTTTCAGTCCCTTTTACCCCCACGTTAAGTGGTTTTTCCAAAAACAAGCAATACCTGTTTTTTATTTGTAAAATATTAAAAATACCAATTTTCACATCTGAAAAATGTTAAGTTTTTCAGATATACTGTAGATATGCTCATCTTACTTACAAATTCACACCAACACACCTTTTAGTCCTTTTTAACCCCCCCCCCCCCAAGTATTTTATCTGAAAATGAAGTAATACATGTTTCTTTATTTTTAAAAGAGATTATAAATACCACTTCACGTCTGTAACATGTTAAGATTTTGAGATATACATTAGATATGCTCAGGGATTATGTGTACCAATTTAGGTTAGCAGCTATGCCCGAACATACACGCATAATCTCGCTGCTGTAAAATCCTGGAGCTGACGTTGCCATGGTTACAGCAGTTCATTTCTTTATCCGATTCCTAGAGCAAGGGTAGTGTGGTGCCAATCTCTCTATAATGGTTGGTTTTACGGCCTTAAAACATGGATTTCGGGCCGATAGGGCTTACCGAGTTGTGTTCTTTGCATCAAGGGGCTTAAAATGAGCTTTGTTTCATCCTTGTACAACAATTTTTATATTTCACCTATATTAGCCTATTATTTTTATATCTTCCCCCATCGCCCCCCACCCTCGAATTGTTTTGAAAATAAAATACAGTCAATGTCCCTCAGGGATTATGTGTACCAATTATGGTTGGTAGCTATGCCCAGTCATACATGCATAATCTCGCTGCTGTAGAATCCTGGAGCTGACGTTGTCATGGTTACGGCAATACATTTCTTTATCTGATTCTTAGAGCAGGGGTAGTGTGATGCCAAAATCTCCATAATGGTTGGTTTTGGGGCCTTAAAACATGGTTTTCGGGCAGGGCATACCAAGTTGTGTTCTTTGTGTCAAGGGGCTTAAAATGAGCTTTGTCTCATCCCTGTACGACAAATTTGATATTTTGCCTATATTAGCTTATTACTTTTATAACTCCCCCCATTGCCCCACCATCCTTGAATTGTTTAGAAAATAAAATACAGCCAATGTTCCTCAGGGATTATGTGTACCAATTTTGGTTGACAACTATGCCCAAACATACATGCATAAATTGCATAATCTTGCCGCTGTAGAATCCTGGAGCTGACGTTGCCATGGTTACGGCAGTACATTTCTTTATCCGATTCCTAGAACAGGGGTAGTGTGGTGCCAATATCTCCATAACAGTTGGTTTTAGGGCCTTCAAACATGGTTTTCGGGCCTGTAGGGCTTACCGAGTTGTGTTCTTTGCATCAAAGGGGCTTAACGCAAGAGGCTTGCATCAAGGAGCTTGTCTCATCCTTGTACGACAAATTCTATATTTCGCCTATATTAGCCTATTATTTTTATATCTCCCCCCGTCGCCTCCCCCCCTTGAATTGTTTTGAAAATAAAATATAGCCTATAGCACTCAGGGATAATGTATCTTTCTATTAGTGAAATAATTTTTAGAATCGATCCAGTAGTTTCTGAGATTACCCTCCAGATATAAACAAAAATACACTCTCTCTCTCTCTTTATTATATTAGTATAGATTAACACTATCTAAAAGCTTGCTCCCGTTTTGGTATTTTCTGAGATAATCATTTGGATAACAATAAGTCTCATGAAATTTGGGCAGTCAAACAAACAACTATCTTGTCTTAGTTACAGTTTAAAATTAAAATAATAAAATTAGAGATTTCTACTTTGAAAGTTTGCCTATTTCAAGGGGAAATGCATTTCTAACACAATAGTCTAGAATCAACTTCCCTAACCACACCAGCCAAGAAGAAGAGGATGGATAATGAATAAAAGAGTTCTAATGAAAGAAAATGTACACTGCTTGCTCCCTAGGAAGTAATCACACTCTTGACAGCTGCAATAGGAGTCAATATGTGAAATGCAGACATTTACCTGTACCTTCAAAACACATACTCAGAGATCAACAATGAGACTTGTTTTGTAGCTCATAATAAAAGAAATGCTCAACAAGTCATTTTTGTAATACTACTTTAAGGTCAGCCTATTACAATAGATTCCTCTCAATTTGAATTAAATGCAAACGAAACTCATACTTTATAAATGAAAAAATGATAAAAGATTTTGTTCAATAAGCCCTAAATTACATAATATATTTATAACAATCATTCATAACTGATTTCAGCTTACATTTATTTCCCTTGACATGTTGTTGATGATGATCATCATTGTTTTTAGGAGCATAACATTTATGTCACCAGAACCTCAAAACATTTTCACATTCTATCAGTTTAGATAATTTAATTACATAGGTTTGATCAGCACTGTAATAAAAAATGTATATTGTGATAATCACTCAATAATCATCTATTAAATTTCTCCCACACACTGCCCATCAAGCTACTTTAACAGTTTGTCTACAGACAAGAAGGCACAGCAGATCTACATTCCAGAGCAAAAGGAGTCCAGCATTGTGCACGAACCTACATTCTCTTAGCCTACATTTGATGTAAATGTGAATCTTCTTCCTGATATGTTCCTGCTTATGCAGGGCTTTCATAATGTGAATAAAATTAAAAATTATATTTTACCCAACGAACTCACCCTGTTCTTAAAATGGCAAATATGAGCATTTCTAGTAGACATTGAATTTTTACCCTGATTCCATCGTTCTTTAAATCTGAAATGTTTTACACTATTTATAGGAAATGCATCCATCAGCAGATAACTTGGAGTAATTCCTTCTTGATTCAAATGAAGAACAAATTTCCCCAGAACAGCAATGCCATCAAGTGGTTCTGTTAGAAAGTATGAGAATTAGAGTAGGTGAAGCATTATCTGATCGTGTTCCACAAGAGGGATTCCACAAGGTAGTATTATGGGAAAAAATATTGGAGCTTGTTTTGAATTATCTCGATCATCAAGATATATGTCATTACTAGATTCATAATTTCTTTTCAAAAGTGTTTACTTATGTGCTATTAGTCTTATTTAAGTGTTTATGTGCTGATGTAGGCTCCAAGAGCTGAAACATGTCTATATATGCTAGATAAATAATCTTTTTAGATTATATTGTGTATTGATAAGTTGGTTAATCTATATATATTTTTTCCCAAGTTATATAGTCAATACAGACCAATATGAGCATGGTTACTTGTAACTGTATAGAGTAATTAATAAGTAACAGAATTGTAAGCAACTTCAAAAGGACCTAGACGAAGTTGCGGGATGGCAGACAATGGTATGCTGATAAACTGGATGAAGTCAGATTGTGTCACAAAGAAAATTAGTACTCACAATTTTAATTGCTATGCTGATGGGATGACAGTAACTCAAGTGGATCACTGTAAGTACCTAGGTGATAGTACAGGGACTTTTTAAAATCTCTTCAGGGGATTGTCACTTGCCTGGTCACCCATGCTGCAAGCCTGTCTCTCGCTAAGCACTTTGCCATGATGCGCCCCTCAGCACCACAAGTTTCTCTCACATGTGTTCTGCTGAGAGCTTTATCAGCGTAAGTTCAGTTTAGTCAAGTGTTCACATGTTTAGTGCTCAGTGTGTTGTTTCAATGCCATTTTCATTACAAAAGCGTGTATATATACATATACCATCATAAATTACAGGAAATCTTGTGCAAAAACACTCTATGACTCAGTGCTGGGCGAGCATTGGCCGCAAAGTGCTTGGCGGGAGACAGGCTTGCAGCACAGGGGACCGGGCAAGCAGCAATCCACTGTACGGATAAAAAAATGTCCCTGTATAAGGAAAGATCTTCATTGCGATAATCACATAAATGAGGTTGTAAATAAGGGTTACAGATCTCTTCAAATGCTGGCCCGTGGTGTAGGAGTAGCATACCTGCCTCTCGCATGGAGGCCCCAGGATCGATTGCCGGCCAAGTTAGGGATTTTACTCTCGACCTGAGGGCTGGTTGGAGGTCCACTCAGCCTACATGATTAGCATTGAGGAGCTATCTGACGGTGAGATGGCCCAGAATAACAGCCAAGAGGATGCGTTGTGCTAACCACACGACCCCTCGTAATCTGCAGGCCTTTGGGCTGGGCAGGCCAAGGCCTTTTCAAGGGCGTTATGTGCTGTGGGGGGGGGGGGTCTCTTCAAATGTTTTGAGGGTATAACAAGTTGTAGTAAGGAGGTAAAAGAGAGGGAGAACATGTAAGTAACTGATAAAATCCCAATTAGAGTACAGTTCCAGTGTATGGGACCCTCACCAGGATTACTTGAATGGAGCTTTTGAAGGTAGGAATTTTTTTTTTTTTTTTTTGTGGAGGGGGGTGATATTTGAAGCCATCACTTTTCAGTTTTTAACTGTTAGGATCTTCAATCTGTCAAAAATAAGAGTTTTGTCTGTACATTACTCAGAATTTGAAAAGAATGGTATTTCTGTATTAATGGTAACAAGAAAATGTACTTTTTACTTTTCCGTAATTTCTGTCTGTCTGTCTGTCTATCTGTCTGTCTATCTGTCTGTCTGTATGTATGTACACGCATCACGAGAAAACGGCTGAAGAGAATTTAATGAAAATCGGTATGTAAACTCGGGGGATGAACCGCTACAATCTAGGCTATAAATAATTTTATTCACGCCGAGTGAAATGGTAGTTTAGGGGAAGGCCTTAAATTTAATTCTCGAATATTTATATTATTAGCGGTCCTATCGATGAATACTATATAAATAAAGTTATATAGAATTAAATTTCCAATCAATTATGTCTTATACATTTTTACCGTACCGGCTCTGATAACAGAGATATTAATGAATTTGTAGTTTTGTTGCTAACGCCAAGCCACGAGAAAATGGGTTAACAGAATTTAATGGAAACCGCTATATAGAGTCGAGGAATAAGAAACTACAGTCTAGGCTGTAAATAATTTTATTCGCCCGAGATGATATGGTAGTTTAGGGGAAGGCGCCTAAAATAATTTTTTAAATACCGGTACCTATGTTATTGGTGCTATCGAAAAGTACTACATAACAAAAGTTATAGACAATACAATTTCCGATCATTTATGATTCATTCAGTTTTACTGTACCGACTATTATAAGAGTGGTATTTCAGAAGGCCTACAATATCGAAAGCGCATAACACTGATCAACAATAACTTTACATTGACCATTGTTTGTTGTGATGTTCTTCGTTTCTTATGGTCCCGCTCAACTCCGATAGATGGGATTACTACTGCGTACCGAGTATAACAGCCCGACTGAACATTAGCGGGAAATAGCTGGGGAGTTGGAAAACTTTCTTCTTTAGCATGCCATTCCTCTGGTTCATGTAGCCTCCGTGGCTCAGACGGCAGCGCGTCGGCCTCTCACCGCTGGTAACGGTGGTTCAAATCCCGGTCACTCCATTCCAGCAACACTCTCCATTCTCATTTCATAGCATTTATCAGTCATTAATAAATCACTTTGGGAGTGGCGAACCCATCGTACTGACAGCCTATATATATGCTTCATTTATTACATTCCTGACCCGGTCAATGACTGGAAAATAGGTTGTAGGTTTTCATTTACATTTTCCTCTGGTTCATACATTTTCTGATACTGCAGGTACGTAACACACTGGTTCATCATAGTATTCCAGTTATTCGATCCCTACTCTGACGCGCTGTTTTGAATGAGCTGTATGCACACTTACGGCAGAGGCTAACTTAGTAGTAGTAGTAGTAGTAGTAGTAGTAGTAGTAGTAGTAGTAGTAGTAGTAGTAGTAGTAGTAGTAGTAGTATGACCTGGTCTGGAATTACTATTTAAGCCTATTTCAAATTATAGCAGTAGTATGACCTGGTCTAGAATTACTATTTAAGCCTATTTCCAATTAAAGCACCACAATTCACTATATAACTTAAAAGTCAACCCTGAAAAGAGCCGTTTCTTAAGAAAAGCTTCTTCCTCTTCACTTTTATTAAATTCTACATTCATTTGATTCCAAATTAGCAGTGAAGAGGGGGCTTCTCCTCTGGCTTGGAGGAAAAAAATGCCTCCAAATCAGATAGGTTTTTCCGTTCCCATTGTAGTGAATTGAGATTTTCCGACTCATCGGGTACTCCTCGGAAACAGATTAGTAAAAAGGCATAGTTTTTGCCCTGGGACTCTCCACTATTCGCCTCCCCCCCCCCCCCCCCACTCCCCCCGCACTGGAGAAAAAAGACAAAGAGTGTTCGCGGATCAGAACTGTCTGCGACTTGGTCATTCCAGCTCTGGAATTCCAGCATAGTACTGTTCGTTAAAAGTGAGAAAGTGTGTGGTCTTTCATTTGATGGAGTATTTCATATGAAAGTATTGCTTTTAATCGCGCCATTCCTACTGACATCATTGCAATGACCTATGTTCATTTCAGTTGGAAAAAAACACTAAGACAGTCTTTCTGAGGATGTAAAATGGCTGGTGGAGAGTGAGTGTCTGCCATTATAATGAAAACTCCCCAACCTGGTGGTGACTGATGGTAGGCAAGCAGGCCTATCATTACAATGAAAATTCTGAAAATTCCCTAACACAGTCTTCATATGAGAAAAGACGTTTAGTGACTTCCCCATCGCGTTTCTAGGGTAACGTTAAGAGCTACGCAATTTAATACAATCTTGCTCACAACGTGTACACTACCTAGCCTAGAATTCTGTATACAATGTAGAATTCCGTAGCGAAGCACGGGTACATCAGCTAGTTTTGAATAAAATTTATAAACGACTGTACCTCAAAAGAGAAAATAAATGTTAACAGAGTTTAATTAAGTTGTTTCTCTTTCAGGTATGATTCTGTTAACATGTTTTCTGTTTTCAGATAGTTTATAAATGTAATAATTCAAAATAAGTTTTGGAAGACTGAAGAACCTAATAATTATAAATGTATATAAATATGAAAATAAAGTTAGAATTCAAGAGAACTAATTGGTGCTAGTATTTGTTCATAGAAAGAGGAACTAGGGACTGGAATAATTTACTGAGGGAGATATTGGATAAATTTCCAACCTCTTTGAATTTTTTTCAGAAATGTTAAGATTAGTGTTTTTACATTTCAATAACTACTGTGATGGTTTTCGGAGATGCCGAGGTGCCAGAATTTTTGCCTCACAAGAGTATTTGTACATGCTGGTAAATCAACTGACACAAAGCTGACATACTGTACTTGAGCACCTTCAAATACCACCAGACTGAGTCAAGATCGAACCTGTCAAGTTAGGGTCAGAAGGCTAGCGTCTCAACCGTCTGAGCCACTCAGCCCGGCTATTTCAGAAAAGACTAGTTAAACAACTGATAGGGAATCTGCCACCTGAGGGACAGCCCTAAATGCAGATCTGTTGAAAATGTAATGTAAACACATCAATGATGAAGCAAGTGTTAATAATTTTTTCATGTTTACCAGACAAGAGTAAACATGTGTTTAGATTTTGCACACAGTTTTCTGCCACTGAAGTTCACAGATTAAGTAGTTATTACACAGCCTCCAAAGCCATTATTTGTATTTCATGATGTCCTCTTAATATAATCACCTGAGGACCATTATATATGTATAATTCTAAGTACCGTGAAGTGGGGTAACTTCGGCCGCACAGGGTAACTTCAGTCTCCGACAAATAGCAACACTTATTTTCTCCTGCCTCCTATACTGAAAAAGATGAACCACTTGCAACAACAAAAATGCACATACAATAGAATGCACTATCAATACTAGGTAGTCCAAAGAATATTGGCGGGCTCATTGTTGAGTGAAACAATTTTTTTCGCAGCCCCGAGTATTGTCTTGTCTGGTAACAGCAAAAAAACAAACTGTTCTCTAGCCCCAGCATTCAATTCTCCATTCCAGTGGTTTATGGGGTCAAAATGTAAGTACATCTGGGTAACTGATCAATACTTTTTGATGCATTTTATTCAAATAGGTTTTTCAGGGAATATTGTGATAAAAGTTGTCCTCTTCCGGGGTAACTTCGGCCATGCTAAGAACATACAGGAAAACATTACGCGGCCGTGGGTATTGTATTTACAATCCTGTTTACTTCAAGAATGCTTTAAAAGAGATTAATAAAGGCACAATAACAATAAATGGGGTAGTTTATCTCAAAAGGGACGGGAAAGACGGTTCCCATTTTCAATGATAAATAGATGAATATCAGTTGACATGGACGATACACATTTAAGAACTTGAATGACGGTGTATTATGAGGACAGTCTAGAAGATTGCTTCTTTTCCGACCTCCTTTTCTCTCCATACGATTGGGCTTTATGATTTTCGTACCTTTTATTTATTATCTTTTGTACCATTACAAATATTTATGTAATACAACTTGTAATTTGTAATATCATAGAATGCTTGTATGCTTAGGCTAAATAAAATAGTTTCTTCTTTGGGGAAAATGTCAATTTGACCACTATACATCTGTTTCACTACAAATCATTTTAATTTGTTTGTGACTGTTGATACTGGGCATTCTGCAGGTTTTAAAAAACATTCACGGTGGCCGAAGTAACACTACATCAAAGAAAATTTCATCTTGAGTTCTTTTTATGGCAGCCGAAGTTACCCCAAAGCATGGGGTAACTCCAGCCACTCTTTCAAAAATCATAATTCATTACTGAATAACAATTCGAATTATGTTCATATTTAAAAATAAAGAACATACATGCCAGAACTTATATTTTTCAGAAAATTAGAGGGAATATTTCACATTTTAATTTTAAAAATAATTAGAGTGAGTTTTAAACTTCTGTTTTATAAACTACCTCACTCTATGAACATTTCTATCCATTTGAATATAGCTGACTGTAAAAGAAGTAGCAATGCATTTATAAAAATAATGGGAAAGTAGCATATATGCAGTGAAGAGAACAATAATCAATGACAACAGCTAAAAGTAAACAACCTTGAAGCAACACTGTCTGAGGATAAAGTATTGATTTTAATTTTGTGTATATGCTATCATCTTTAAGAAGAAAAGAACTATGGCAGATTTTCAATGTAACCTTTTGCAATGAGGGCCACCAAATGTGCCATTCTTGCTTCTTTAAGTATAAACTTTACACCATGAAGGTTTGTGAATTTTCTTACCCTTCAGATCAGGATACACAGATTCATAAGACTGATTTTCTAGCCTTGAAACATCATGTGAGATGGTGAGATATAAAATGAAATACCAAATTACTGTATCTCATTTGAAGTTAGGTTCACTTCTGAGAACATGAAAGAAAGTCTTTGCAAAACATAAAGTTCCCCTGTAATTTGTCTCATTCTACATGGCATGAACCCAAAATAATAATCTTCCTCTTCTCCTTCCTGGCCTCTTCCAGCTTACTAGGGATCAGCACCTCACATGGATTAAGCCCAGTTTTAAGGCTAGAGGCCTTTCCTGATGCCAAACCAATGTGAAGGGATTTATTCGCTATTGTGTATTTCTGTGATGGATGGTAGCGAATGAAGAGGTGTGTATTAAGACTAGCAAAAACACTCAGACCCCGAGCCAGATAAATTAACCATATAGAGTTAAAATCCCTAGCTCAGCTGGGAATCGAAACCCAGGCCTTCTGAACTGAAAACCACTATACGAACCATCAGCCAAGGAGTTTAACAAAACCCAAATGAATCATGACCATTATTCAGTTTTAGAAGTCAGTTATGACACAAGGTTGTCTATTACAATTTATGAATTTCATAGTTGGTACCATATTGACAATAACAATAAACAAAAATTAATTCTTAAAAAGAATTTACTATCGTATAAAGGTTCCACCTATTCAATACTTAAAATCAACCATTTAACAATTAAAAGGTCATACCAAAAATTAAAACATGTTTTGGTGTTCTTGGGGGCATCCTCAGCTAGATTCTGTTAAATAATATAATCACATTACAGTAATGCATTAAAAACATGATATAATACATTGAAACATTTTTGTACAAATTAAAATAATTAGGCTCATTATTCTATAACAATGTGTGATTGTTGCTTGCTTACTTAAACATTTCTTGGATGATCAAAACTTCATAAAAAATCTGTTGGTCAACATAAGGCTATACAAGTTATACATATTTAAACATTTTTGTACAAATTAAAATAAATGGGCACATTGTTCTATAAAAAAAGTGTGGTTGTTAACATAAAGAAATAAATGTGTAACTGGATTAAAGCCACTATCTGTATTTAACGAAGCCGAGCTTTCAGACAAATTGCATTGGCCTTCATCAGGGCATGTGAAATTCTGACTCTGACAGTGACAAATATATTCCAAGGAACGTGGAAGTTATGACCGTACTATCCACAGCCTACCCCTACTTGTTTATTTTAATTTGTACAAAAATGTTTTTATATGTATATCCTGTATAGCATAGAATTTGTGCATCATATGTGTTAATCAACAGATTTTCGATGAAGTTTTCATCAACCAAGAACTTTTTAAGTAAGGAAGCAAGCAACAAACACATATTTTTTAAATAGAATAATGAGCCTAATTATTTTAATTTGTACAAAAATGTTTCAATGTGTTATATCATGTTTTTAACGCGTCAGTGTATTGTCGTTAAATTATTTAATAGAATCTAGCTGAGGATGACAACAAGAAGGCCAAAACATGTTCTAGTTTTAGGTATGACCTTTTAATTGTTAACCAGCGAGGGGTCGTGAGCCGAGTTTAACGTCAGGAGTCGCGTACGGTCGTTTTGACCGGAAATCAATAAAACACCAAATGCTTACGTAATACGCTATATATTGTTACAATAATATAAATAATACTATTTAAACACAGACACACACTTTTTAACATAATAATTATAATAATGCGATTGCCTTTTGCTGATGAAATTGAAAATAAAAATTCAAGTTCTATTTATGGAAAATACTTTTAACCTTTTAAGTGCTGAGTTACCAGTTGACTGTTTGGTACCTCAGTGCTAAGTTTTTTCATTCGTATGTAAAAAAATTGTAGAAGCCTCAATTTTTAACTTATCAGTGGGGTGATTAGCTTAAAATGTTTATAAATGTTGGTTGTTTATAAATCTAAATGCAAATGGAAAAATCCTACACTTATGTTCAATATTATTTTGAGAGAAAGCAAAATTACACTTACGTGCCCGTGCGTGCATTATCTTTATACAAAGTAAAGAGCCCAAAATAATATTATTTCCTAAAATCTGTAGGCCACTAATACATGTAACTTCTTAGAAGTATATAAGTTGATATTTTAAAATAATTTCCAAACCTGGAATGTGGTGATAGTTAAATGTTTTCTACTGTTTTTTGTGATGCCGATTTGTTCAACTACCTGCACCAACTCCACTGGCACAAAAGTTTCTAAAAAGCAATGATTTTCGGGTTGTCATCAAACACTACTTGGCTCTCAGAGCCTGTAACATTTACTTGAAACTCTGGTGAAGAAAAGTAATCCGTCCGCCATGAATATAGTGATAAAATAGCTTTTGTACTCACCGTGTTTTTCTTCTTTCGTTTAGAAGGAGGCTCTGTTTCTCTCTCACATACAATATTTTCGGCACTCTCTCTATCACTCTCACTTTCAAAATCGCTTAACAATTCATTAAAACGATCATTTCCATCATCACTTTCTGCTGTGGTTAATTACTGAAAGATTCTGTGATCCGATGTAACATCGCTGCAAGAGCAAATGGATTGTTGTTCCGCCATGTTTGTTTATATCACAGATGAACTCCACAGATGTCCACAAAAAGCTCTTTAAGTTACTTCCCAAAGCTATAATCTCTGATCAATTAGTTCTATATAATGCCCAACAGATGGCAGAACATGTCAGAGATCAAATTTGCGCTCGAAAGTCAACCGAGAAACTCAAAAAAATTAACATTCTCAAGCACCGTCTATAGACGGGTGTAGCAGTGGTGGACCGGCCGCGTCAACCCGTCTATAGGCGGGCGTAGCACTCATCGGGTTAAAGTGATGTTCAATTTCATTTAATACACATCTAGACAATGCTCCTTCTACCTCTACTCAACAATGAATGATAACAGTGCACTTTCCGCATTATGAATAAGTCTACGCCATGAGTCGTGTATGGTTGAATAGAATGGATACAGGTGACGTGAGGAGTTGCGTGCGAATGAAACGACCGGATAGCCAGCTTGTCACTCACCGATGGTGTGGAGACGGATAACAGTGGTGTGACAGTAGTGTGGACGAGTCCATTGAAAGGTACTGAGGGTAGGAAGTATAACAAACAGTGTTTGCGGAAGGATTGATCAAAATAAACAGAAATGGTTGAAACGACCGGACGCGACCCCTCACGGGTCAAATGGTTGATTTAAAGATTTGAATAGATGGAACCTTTATAATAGATTCTTTTTAAGAATTAATTTTTGCATATTAGTCTCTCTAGCCATTTGGATACAGTATTTGGGAAGAAATAATGAAAATCATTTTGGAAAGAATGAATGTTATAAATTGAAACATTATGTTCTCATTGCTTTCATTAACATAAAATCTAGGCATCATTCACACCAGTTACCTTTAAGCCTTATATAAGTAGAATTTTAAGAAATAGCTAACAGCTCTAATTGCACATTCTTATGACAACACTGTAAAAAGTACAACTTTCTTTTGCTGCAAATGAAACCTCATTTATTTATTTTTATATTACTAGAAAATTAAATTAAATGAATTCATCTAGCAATATCTAGAGAAATGCAGGTTGTGCACAATGCTATGATACCAAGCGGCTGCTACTCAGCTGGGGGAGGCTACCACACACTTACATTAAGGATGATGTGTGTTGGATCTTCTCGACGGCTTTGTTAATGTCATCTATCTTGGCTCTGTCATCCATAGACAGAGACAAGCACACAAGAAACAGAAAAAGACAGACAATGAAGGAAAGAAATTTTTAATGGTATAAAGATGCAGAGGGAAATCACCATCGACTATTATGTCAAATATTTTGTGTTGTAGTGTACAATGGTACATATGTCATCCAAAATGGGACAGAAATACTCTACATACAGAAATAAAAAACAACAATACAACATTAAGTGGCTCTAACAAGTTTTTCCTCATTTATTTCTTTGGTGAAGAAATAAAAAGAGAAATTTAGTGGATGTTAGTATGAAATTATACACATGCAGAGTACACTTACGTAAAAATAATTTTCCTATACTTCACATTTTACAGCTAAATGTATATTGTCCCTATCCTGCTTTCATAGTACTTTGATGTGGAAAGAAGGTAAGTTGTGAAGCAACATACCTAAAGTCTAACCCAACCCAGGAATTATGTTGCATTTCACATTAACTGCAAACGTAAGACTTGTAAATACAGAGAACTATTGTTTTTGATTTTGGGGAATGATGTAACAGTAAATTTATTCTAACATTAACAATTTGCATTCTCAAATTCAAAATCTATTTCAACTGAAATTTGACAGAACATATACTGATTAAAAGTAGCTTTAAGAATAATATAATACTGTACTTACGCAAATAATCTCCGCTGCCGAATAATCTCTGCACCCTCATTTTAGGAACGTTAATTTAAAAAAATGAAATAAACTAAAATTCTCTCAGGGAAAGAGTGATGTAGGCATAAACAAACATTTCATATCACTCCTCAAGTTCCACATGATATTTACGGAAATATGAACATGACTGATATAACTACTTTGCCTGGACGTATCTGAGATGATAAAAATGCATTATCACTGCTATAAAATATATTTGCCATTAAAATTAGCAAGTAAACCTTCTTACGTGACAAGTATTTCATTAATCTGAACTTGTAATGGGCTCAATTCCCTGAAGATTGGAAAATTCTTTGCCTCTTGCATCACTAGAATCCTCTCCTAAATCACTTACAAATTCATCACATTCCATGTCTAAAACACTTCTCACACGCAATCTCTTTTTTCTTGGAGAGTAATACTACTAGTGGTGCATAATTCTTTTCATGCAATGTATATACTTGAAGCAGACACAACTGCGAACTCGTTTGTTAGTTTTGCGATACAGTAAAATCTCGTTAATTTGAAGTCGGAGGGACACAAAAATGTGACTTTGAATTACGTGATTTTGAATTAACCGCCAACTCATAATTCGGAAATGCCAACCCTTGCAAGCGACTAATCTCATGTTTTAATCCACATTGAAATGTGTTATTTGTAATAACAAAGTTTTTATTCTAATCCACCTGTTCAATACATTATAATGTTGTCACATTTAAAATATCTTCATTAATTGACAAGTTATTTGTGGGACATGTTTCGCTCCCTTACAGAGCATCATCAGCCAGATCTGAATCTCGAAGAATGGTTATGTTCGAAAACAATGACTCCAGAACTATTGAAACATTTTTTCACAAACCTAAATTACTCTATTAGAATATCATAAAATACATAAACCTTGATCATGCCTTAATAACATGGGCTTAGTAGGAGATATACATTAAAAATGTGGTGGAATGAGTTATTCTAAAATACTTAAAACAAGTAGCATGTTTAACATCTTTGACATAGGTGAAATTCAATCTTAAGAACTAAATTTGAAAGTTCCTTTGTAATGAGATTTGGTAAAAAAAAATTATATCCTTTAAGGATATATGCAGATTCGGAATTATTTGATAGGATAGTCAGCTATGTGGGAAACGACATGGAAAGAAATGTGATTGTAGCGGGAGATCTGAATTTGCCAGATGTCAATTGGGAAGGAAATGCGAACGACAGGAAGCATGACCAACAAATGGCAAATAAGTTAATATGGGAAGGACAGCTGATTCAGAAAGTGATGGAACCAACCAGAGGGAAAAATATTTTGGATGTGGTGCTAATAAAACCAGATGAGCTCTATAGGGAAACTGAAGTAATAGATGGTATTAGTGATCATGAAGCTGTTTTTGTGGTAGTTAAAAATAAATGTGATAGAAAGGAAGGTCTTAAAAGTAGGACTGTTAGGCAGTACCATATGGCTGATAAAGCAGGCATGAGGCAGTTTCTAAAAAGTAACTATGATCGGTGGAAAACGGTAAATAAAAATGTAAACAGACTCTGGGATGGGTTTAAAGAAATTGTTGAGGAATGCGAAAACAGGTTTGTACCTTTAAGGGTGGTAAGGAATGGTAAAGACCCACCTTATTATAATAGAGAAATAAAGAGACTAAGAAGGAGATGCAGACTGGAAAGAAATAGAGTTAGAAATGGCTGTGGAAGTAAGGAGAAATTGAAGGAACTTACTAGAAAATTGAATCTAGCAAAGAAGGCAGCTAAGGATAACATGATGGCAAGCATAATTGGCAGTCATACAAATTTTAGTGAAAAATGGAAGGGTATGTATAGGTATTTTAAGGCAGAAACAGGTTCCAAGAAGGACATTCCAGGAATAATTAATGAACAAGGGGAGTGTGTATGTGAGGATCTTCAAAAGGCAGAAGTATTTAGTCAGCAGTATGTAAAGATTGTTGGTTACAAGGATAATGTCGAGACAGAGGAAGAGACTAAGGCCAAAGAAGTAATAAAATTTACATATGATAACAATGACATTTACAATAAGATACAAAAGTTGAAAACTAGAAAAGCGGCTGGAATTGATCAGATTTCTGGGGATATACTAAAGACAATGGGTTGGGATATAGTACCATATCTGAAGTACTTATTTGATTATTGTTTGGCCGAAGGAGCTATACCAGATGAATGGAGAGTTGCTATAGTTGCCCCTGTGTATAAAGGAAAGGGTGATAGACATAAAGCTGAAAATTACAGGCCAGTAAGTTTGACATGCATTGTATGTAAGCTTTGGGAAGGCATTCTTTCTGATTATATTAGACATGTTTGTGAAATTAATAACTGGTTCGATAGAAGGCAATTCGGTTTTAGGAAAGGTTATTCCACTGATGCTCAACTTGTAGGATTCCAGCAAGATATAGCAGATATCTTGGATTCTGGAGGTCAAATGGACTGTATCGCGATTGACATGTCTAAAGCATTTGATAGGGTGGATCATGGGAGACTACTGGCAAAAATGAGTGCAATTGGACTAGACAAAAGAGTGACTGAATGGGTTGCTATATTTCTAGAAAATAGATCTCAGAGAGTTAGAGTAGGTGAAGCTTTGTCTGACCCTGTAATAGTTGAGAGGGGAGTTCCTCAGGGCAGTGTTATCGGACCTTTATGTTTTCTTATATATATAAATGATATGAGTAAAGGAGTGGAATCGGAGGTAAGGCTTTTTGCGGATGATGTTATTCTCTATAGAGTGATAAATAAGTTACAAGATTGTGAGCAACTGCAACGTGACCTCGAAAATATTGTGAGATGGACAGCAGGCAATGGTATGTTGATAAACGGGGATAAAAGTCAGGTTGTGAGTTTCACAAATAGGAAAAGTCCTCTCAGTTTTAATTACTGCGTTGATGGGGTGAAAGTTCCTTTTGGGGATCATTGTAAGTATCTAGGTGTTAATATAAGGAAAGATCTTCACTGGGGTAATCACATAAATGGGATTGTAAATAAAGGGTACCGATCTCTGCACATGGTTATGAGGGTGTTTAGGGGTTGTAGTAAGGATGTAAAGGAGAGTGCATATAAGTCTCTGGTAAGACCCCAACTAGAGTATGGTTCCAGTGTATGGGACCCTCACCAGGATTACCTGATTCAAGAACTGGAAAAAATCCAAAGAAAAGCAGCTCGATTTGTTCTGGGTGATTTCCGACAAAAGAGTAGCGTTACAAAAATGTTGCAATGTTTGGGTTGGGAAGAATTGAAAGAAAGAAGAAGAGCTGCTCGACTAAGTGGTATGTTCCGAGCTGTCAGCGGAGAGATGGCGTGGAATGACATTAGTAGACGAATAGGTTTGAATGGCGTCTATAAAAGTAGGAAAGATCACAATATGAAGATAAAGTTGGAATTCAAGAGGACAAACTGGGGCAAATATTCATTTATAGGAAGGGGAGTTAGGGATTGGAATAACTTACCAAGGGAGATGTTCAATAAATTTCCAATTTCTTTGAAATCATTTCGGAAAAGGCTAGGAAAGCAACAGATAGGGAATCTGCCACCTGGGCGACTGCCCTAAATGCAGATCAGTATTGATTGAACTGATTGAAGGATACGAGTCTATAAAGATTCAAAGATCTCATCGATTTGATATTGAACTTGTGACTGGATCAACCAAATCTGAATCTCAAAGAATGGTTACATTTGTAAACAATGACTCAAGAACTATTAAACAATTATTTCATAAACTCAAACTTAATTTACTACAGTATCATAAAATCCAGAATCTTTGGTGACATGTCTTAATAACTTGGGTTTAGTAGGAGAGACACATTAAAATTGTGGTAGAATGAGTTGTTCTAAAATACTTAAAACAAGTAGCATGTCTAACATATTAGAAAGACTGGAAATTCAATTTTAAGAACTAAATTTTAATTATTATTATTATTATTATTATTATTATTATTATTATTATTATTATTATTATTATTATTATTTTTATTATTATTATTATTATTATTATTAATTTTTTTTTTTTGCAGTGAGATCTGGTGAAAGTTTTATATCCCTTAAGGATAAGAGTCTATAAAGATTCAAAAATCTTGTTGATTTGATAATTTTACTTGTAACAGGATAATATTGATCTTCATGAAATTTAAATACTTGTCATTTGACCACGACGAGTGCTGTTGAATAAATAGCTCTTGTTGATGTTGGTGACCATACATTGAATTTGCAGATTTAAAAATGTATGATTGAAAGGGATGTAAATCGATGATCGTGATTAAAAGTTGTTTAGTAGTTTATCTTGTTGTAATTCCCTCCAACGGTCGTTTCCATAAACCTTAGTTAACACCAAACTGCATGCAATTAACATTGATTCACGTATTAAAAGTTTCAAATGCCACAAAAAAAAAGTACTATTCCAAAATGTGTCCAAAAAAGTGCATTTACAGTATTCAAATAATGCACTTGGATGAAAAAAAGATTCAAAAGACGAGGAGAAATCTATGCCGGCTCCCCTTGTGCAAGTGCTTTATTCATAGGATTACTGTATGCATTTTAGATGCCTCGTACTTGCACGGAAAGTACCCAATGCCCCTAAAACACCGTGTCTTATCGTTCATTCCTATGACTAGGGGAGGAAGTAGGAAGTCTTCCGTGTGCATTGCAGCACAGGACAGTGACGATTTCCCGTCATGGCACTTGTGTCGTAATTCGAGAAATGCCAAACCTTGCTGCGTCATAAAGTATTCTAAGACCCTTCAAAGCATGGAATCACCTTGATTCACAGTTTAATTCTTTCAAATGCCATAGAAGAAACTGTTTCCGAAATGTATCCAACAAGATGCATTTACATTATTCAAATAAAGCACTTGAATAAATCACTGACAAACATAATCTCATGCAACGAAAGAAAAAACCAAGATTCAAAGACAAGGACAAATTATGCTGGCTCCCCTGTGCAAGTGCTTTATTCATAGAATTACTGGACTGTTTGCATTTTTAGATGCCTTGTACTTGCACGGACACACTATGGCTTATCCAACTTTTCTATGACGAGGGGAGAAAGTCTTTCGCTTGTGTCTGCACTGCAACACAGTACAGTGACTCCATCTCCTTTAAAACCATAAGTCCGTTTGATCTCGGCATTAAAAGAGAAAGATGCAGTTTCATTGGCATTGACAATATTGTTCGGTGCATACGAATTGATTATAATTATGAGCCACACTTTTTCGCCAACAGTTGGCATCGCCAGTGTTCGCGGATTCTGTTCCTCCACACAATGCCTGTTACGTGATATTATGACATTCCTTAAAACGCTGAATATTAATGAACTAAGATTTCACTCAAACTTAGCAACTATGAAACACACTGTAGACACACCGAAGCGAGCAAAAGTGTGGAAAGCTACCCCTGCATGTTTCGGAAGATGTGTTCTATCGTGACGCCGAGAACATTCACATTTAAATTACTCTGTAAAGTTATTTTTTAATGTAAAGGCAGTTTTGAATTAAAAGTCTGAATGGTTTTCCATTTAAATATGACACATGGGGGCAGTTTCCTTCTATCTGTAGTTACACAAAGCAAAACTGTACATCCAACATTGAAAATTATGTAAAACAGGAGCGTGTTGCCAACCTTGACAGAAATAAAATCCACACCCCAATTTCGTGCCTCAAATTTTTTAAAAAAGTATGCGGGGATTATTTGCGTAAATACGGTAATTCAAATTCAGTTTCAACTAAAATATAACACAATATATACTGATCAAAGGTAGCTTTAAGAATATTACTGTAGAATATTTGCATCCTTTATTTCTTTCTGAGTAGTTTAGGGAATATTCCAGAAAGAAAATTCTAAAACTTATTATTAATTCTTTTACATTTTGTCATAAAATGAATACGATGACCATCCCACTCTTATCAATCAATGAACATGTTTCTGAGCTAAAACATAACAACCCATCATCAAAAATTACCGCTATGTTTAGTTTTATATTTCCTAACAGCCTTATAATCTTTGAAGTGAAAGGAATACCATACTGTATTCTTTTGTATTCTTTTTATTGCCTCTTTTAAGTCATCTACTGTAAATGCCTAAACATCCAGGTTATTGTATTAAAATATTCATGAAACATGCTCAGTACTTTGCATCAAAAATGCCATATCAATGAAGACCTACCCACAAGAGTTAATCACGTGAGAAACTTGTTTCTTTTTGATTACAATTACATTTTAATAGTTACTTTAATTCTTCTCATTATGATGAGTATTTCTGAACCTATTTTTGGATCTTTCTGTTTGAAAATCATGCTATTTTCTTTTGTATCTAAGCTATAATTACCGTTTTTCTCCCTAGTTATTTACAGGGAAGTTCAGAATATTTCAGATAGAGTTTCATAGAAATATGAAATATGAAAGTAGTAGCAGTAGTCTGTAGCAGAATGTTTTAAATAGTTCATATGTAGCACAAAGTTCAGGAGCAAAATAGCAGTGTAGTATGCACCAAAGCTGTGCACATAGACAAGGTGACTTGATTTTCTCTAGTATTAAATAGCAAAATTTATGGCTATACATCTGTTTTTTGAAAAGGAAATTCTTATGTGATAAAGCAGTGTGGTGCAGTGTTTAAATAATGCAGTGCTGTAAATCACTGTGGTATGGTACCTATTATTTCTCTACAAACTTAATGTTATTTAATAAAAATTTAAAAAATTGTGATATTTTTCTGGTGACTGTGCAGTGGAACTGACTATTTCTGAATATGTTATCAATAGTAATAGTACTACACAACACAATAACCTATCCTGTTCAGAAAATGGATAGAATTCTTGGAATTTAAAGAAGACAAAGGTGCTGGTGAAATAACAATGATGGCTGTTTGCAAGGCTCACTAAAACAAATTTACAAAATAGTTACTGCTGAAAGTCATCATAGTATAAATATTGTTATAGATTCTTTAGCTCCTTTTCTGGGTTGGACCATGTTGTTGTTTTCTGTACATTTGCCGATGTTTCGAATACATTGCAGTATTCTTTGTCAAGGGGACTGAAATTCCCCTACTTGATCCGAGGTAATCAGTCTCCCAGGCAGCAATCACACTACGAGAGTGATTCCTGACCTTGGCCTTATATATATCCTACCTTCTCTGGCTGACGTAAGCCTCCTGGCTGTCTCATGAGAATTCTGGAATGTATGTGTCATACTTAAAAGGTTTGGTCAAATGTTCCACCTTTACAATACTTAATGAAATTCATTTTATGTGTCACAGCCAGGTAGTGGGACTTGCCAGCGCTGTTATGTAATTTGAGGTTCATCCTGTGTGTTTATGTTGAGGTCTTTATCTCTTAATCTATCTATGGAATGTACAGAACACAAGAAGATGGCTCAACCCGGAAAAAGAGCTAAATAATTCTACACACCATGGAAGTTTCACTTCTAAGATTACTATAGATTTTTAATTCAATGTTCACGGTCAGGTAGCTTATGTTGGTGTTTGGTGAAGATTCTGATTACCTAATATTTAGTTAATTTGTCAGCTTTTCCTCATGATTAATATATTCTCTCTTCATAATACTTTGAGAAAAACTGAATGAGAGGTAATCTATAGTTCATTATGAAAATCACACTTACATTTTACCAATTCTCAATCCTCTTCATAAGCTACCTACCATTTGTGTCTGCTCTTCAAACTTTAAGATCTATCCATTTATCCGAACACTAAGAAACATCAAACTACAGAACTATTCTAACATAGCCATGTATAAAACCACAGATTGTTATGGTCACGTGTTTTCAGCCAATGACCACAACAAAGTCAAAGCAGTTTAAAGTCATCTTCAAATAGTAAAGTATGACATATACAATAAAAAAAAACTCTTCCTGTTCCATTCTACAGCCATGTCAGCTTCACATACTGTTAACTAACTGGATTGAGTTAATTTTTATATACCGTAGCTCCGTGTTGATTTTCATTTGAGATCATTGTTGACAGACCAGGAAAAGATGATTGTCCTTATAGATAATCACGGAAATGTAAGGTTGTGAAAACAGAGATCAAAAGGAAAAATACCTAGGTAATGTTCTGATGGCACTGGAAAAGGAGTGTTAAAAGAAAAAAGGAAGGTCGATGAACTGCTTGTGGTCTTACTGGAAAAGCTCCTTAAATTTGTACAAAGAATAATTATAAAGTAAGAAAAACATTATCATCAAGCTGGATAAAGTAAATATAGAGAGGAAGAATGACTTACCTAACTAAGGTCATGAAAATTCACACACAAATTAGAGGAGAAGATTGAAAATAACGTATGTCGACATAACACTGACAGTCAATGAGTAAGAAGAATCCACAGTCAGATTCAAGTGTGACTTTGTAAAATACTTCCATGAATGCCACAAATTATTTTTCACCATTAACTTTTATTACCTATCTCTAGCAAAAGCTAAGCAAAGCCTTCTCAATACAGGCCATGAAGGCCCTTGGAGGAGTGGAAGATAAAGACTTCCACTTTCCATAACTTCGGCACTAGGTGGGATAGAATGGTTAGCTCTATGTCTGGCTGCCTTTAACCCCAGAAATTAATCTGGTAGTCATTTTTGATGTAGGCTGAGCAAATCTCAGGGCCACGTACAACTCCAGAAGTGGAAATATTGTTTCTTAAATTTTCTTACCTTCCCGACGGGGAATTAAAGCAAAGTCTCTTCAGGTGAACCGAGCATGGCTTTACTAGGCAGCCCCTTTTATTAACTATCTCTAGGATTAATATTGCCTCCTTGGACATTTCTATCTTTGTAAATGTTCCATAAAATTCTTGATCTACCTTAAATCTACAAACAACCAGTAATGCCTTTACTTTGAAAGCTCTGATCCTAATCTAGCCAAATGTTCACTTCCACAGCCTAGCATTACAGGCTTACTGGATTTCTCTCTCTCTCTTTCTCTGTGCTATCAGGTTGATGCTGACTTTGAGCAACTTGCATGGATGGAACTACTCTACCTCTAAAGCCATACAGCCTACATCAATGAGCTGTTTCTCACTAAGACATTTTTTTTGTGATAGGTGATCCCAGTAGCGGCGATTGGGAGTTAGAAGTGGGGGAGCACAAAAATTTATGGACAGTAAAAAGTACCCGGGTTTAGGGGCTATAGTAGGGGGGAGGGGGGCATATTAATTGAAAAAGAAAAGCTACAAAATGGTTTCTTAATGCTCTCTGAGGGAATTTTGATAGAGATATAAAGGTTAAGTCTACCAAATTATGTACAGTAATAACACTACTATACAATAAAACTTTCACCAAAGGGACAATAATTACACATGTTTTACAATTAAACAGAAGTGCAGCGTGATTATACAATTACAAAGCCATTCGGTATTTGACTACACACTAAGAAAGTAGCAGACACTGGATAGAACTACACAGACACATTTATTGAGTGAGACTGCGAGATTGATGAATGCGGCACAGCAAGAGGGTGAAGTATACCTCAGTTGGCAAAAAATATACTCCTGCTACCCTTCCTCATAGCACAATGCTACAAGCTGCTGCGCTGTAGTAATCAGTAAGCCGCAATGAACGACATTTTGTGTGTATTCCCACTATTTTTCTTAATAATTAAGGAAATTAAAGGAAGGAATTACCTTTTAGAAAAGCAATATGGATTATACAAATTGCTTTTTTTGTATACTTTATAGTTTCAGGTGATGTTTAATAACTTTTAGGTTCCTCAGTCTCTTGAAACTTAAAAAAAGTCAGCTGGTTGAAATGGAATAAAAATTTATTTTTTTCTCCCACCCCCTAATCGCCACTACTGGGTGATCCAGCAAAATTTGCTACTTGTCAAATTACTTGTATCATCTACATCCCATCCACTTCTGTCAAATGAATTCCCAATACATGAGTCAGTCTTCCATTGCTCTCTTTGCTTATCTGGCTTGGTTTATGAAAATGTAGTCTATACACTCATCTGACCAAAATATTATTTTATAAAGTCATTCTAATCGAATTATCACAGTACATTTTATTCTAAGCATTTAACTGAATATGTAAGCATATTTCTTTTGTAAAGAAACTTCATCTATGTGAAAACTGAGTCAATCCATATGCATGGTGTATCAATCAAAATCAATTTGACAAATTTAAATACTGTTGTGTTTAATACACATTTTGGCTAAAAAATGAATTGAAGGAACAAAGGAAAACCCTCTCCCAAAAATAATTTCCTTTTGTTCTACACAGACTCTTTCATTTTTTTCTACACAGTCTCTCAGGCACTTACCCGAATTTGATTTTTACCAAAATGGGCAACGTTTGAGAACTTACAAAAATGGATATCTAGACTACAAATCAGAGTTTGTGACTTAACCCTTTCAGAATATGTGCCCCTATATGTGCGGTGCAAAATAAAAATAAATCATATCAGAGTTTTCCCTTTATCCTCACTGGATGACTTCTCATGAAAAAAAGAAAAAGAAAAAGAAGCAATGACATTTTCAAATTCCATGCACCAAAATACAAGAGAAATTACTTGAATTTTAAAATAAAATATTCCCAAAATTCATTGATTTCATCAATTGGCCTAAATTCCAAGTGGGATTTTTGAATTCCGAATTTGGTGGCTCATAACTTCCAAAGTACACATCTGATTTTAGTGTTGTATGTGTCATCTCAAAGCTCTTTCCTTTTTCTTTCCGATGATGAAAAATATTTCAAAATTGGTTAATGTCCAACAAGGAAAAAATGAGCCAACACCATGCGAGACGAAACACAGTTTTGTGCTGATTTAACCCTTTCCTGAAGCTTTAATGAAGTCCTTAATTTTCTTCGAAAATACCTTTGCCAGCTCACCAAAAATGATCATGCAGCATTGTTCCATTTGGCAGAATTTTAAAAATTTTATTGCCATTCCTGGCTTCTTTGAATACCTTTCTTTGAGTGAAAAATCAATTTTTATTTTTGCATATGGCTCAAATTTGGTATTTCACTATTCTTTCATACCAAAAAACATGAATCTGATGTAAGCTTCCTGAAAATATCCTTCCCAAGTTTCCCACAATTCTATTGCTATATGTTTATAAAATATTAATCTGAAAATACCCAGAACATTTGAAATGCATGGACTTGGAAATTGCTGGCTGTCATTTTTCTCTATTTTTAATATATTTGTTGTTCAATGAACTTCTTTTTTGAGTTTTTGAACCAACTTACTGTGTGTTCAGATTCAGTGTGTTGATTTCTAATAAACTATTTCTTATCTTAATGAGGGAAGTTTGTACAAAAGTTTTGCAGAGGTTTACTAGAGAGAGAGAGAGAGAGATATTTATTTCTGCTTCCCCCATTTGGAGGCTGCCAAAAAGACAAAGCTTACATAAAAAGCGGAATGACAACTACAAAGGTAGTGTAGAATAATCATTTATAAAGGATTAGTATACTATATCAAACCTATTACTCATTAAAAAACCATATTGATCAGTGTTTTGAAACCTATGGTGATCTCCTTATAAGACAAAGATATAGCTGAGAGACTACAAGGAGTATAAATGAGGGGATTTGAAGCCCATAGTCAATGAGTTCACAGACAAGATCATTTTCTTCAAGTTGAATAGGATATTAAGTTTAGTACCATATTTTCTTTTCATCATCACCTGTACAATTTTCCTTTCTTCACCAAATCTGCCTCTCATATCAGACAACTCCTCAGTTGGTTTCAAGAGGCTGAGTGAACCCCATTTTAGCCCTTGGATAAATACAAATTGTACCCAGGACCTCTAGGTCCAGTTCTAGCTTGCATACAAGATGTGATACAGATGGACATGGAGGCATACAGATTTTGTATGGTAACCTGCAGCATATCTCTCCTGTGGATTGAGCAAACTCCTAGACCCTAGGTGGTTCCCAGACACATTCGATGCATGATAAATCTGGTGATTATGCAAGCGAAGGAAGTTTCAGAAGCATTTCTGTGATACCTTTGCTGTATGTAGCCAAGCATAATTCTGCTATAAAATGCCTCTTATAAGCCCTGTCATGAAGGATGACATATGCAGCTTCTTATTCTTATTCTTCTACTCTTTCTCCTCCTTCTTCTTCTGCAGACCATTCAACATACGCAGCTGTAGGATAATTTTGCTGTGCTATTAATATCCCTCATACCACAACAACAAAAGACTACTACTACTACTAGGGGTGACCGACTGTAGTATGCAATGGTCTATCAGACCAGCATTCCAGCAGTGGGGATGGTATGTAGCATTACAGCACGGATAGGACTGATTCCTGGTAATGCAAGAAGTTTATGATTGTCAGGAGGGCTGGAACAAGACTGTGGGGAAAACCAAGGAAGAGGTGGATAATCAAAGTAGAGGAAACAGTGGAGAGTAGAGGTGTAAACTGGCCCAGAGTGCTCAGAGAAGAATGATGGAAGAACAGGCAGAGGTAATGGTCACTCATCAATTACCCCACCTGGCATTAAGTCATATAGAGGGTGAGGAAGAAGGATGCCTGGTATGTGATTGAAAAGGCACAAGCAGCTCATCTCCATTGGGGTTGTGCCTAAAAAGAGATGCACCACCTCAGAACAAGGACACAAATTTACTTTTTAATTTTTTAAGACAAACAAGAGTAGACTGAGGGAGGTCCGATAGGTAAGATTAAAAAAAAAAAAAAAAAAAAAAAAAAAGAGTGAGTTGGCTATGCAGTTCAAGACAAGTAGCTGTTAGCTTGCACTTGGGAGATTGGGTTCAAACCTAACTGTCAACAGCTACGAAGACGGTTTTCCATGGTTTCCCATTTCCACACCAGGCAAACGCTGGGGCTATGTCTTAATTAAAGCTATGGTTGCTCCGAGTCCATGCAACATTAAACAAATAAAAAAGCAAGAAAAAGGGAAGAAAAAAGGAAAGTAGGTATGAAAGAAGACACAATACAAGATTCAGAGGGAGAAGTATCAGTTGTATGATAAGAACAGAAGCTACATGTACAAGGAAGAAAGATTTGGTGTAATCATCTAAAATTATTAACTGAAAGGGTTTAGATGACCTGGTAGAAAACTAACAAGGAGCAGAAAAGTGCATTTTGATCTTATCATCCTAGTTATGTCTGTAATTGGCTGTTTAACCATAAAGAACATAATTATACAGTCATAACATGGTCTGTAATCACAGACAGAACCTATACTGGTATAGGCTCCATAAAAAGATGTATTATGCCTCTTCACCTATATAATTATGTTAGAAAATATGCAGTTGTGTTTGTAAGTTACTGATACCATTTTTTCTCTTAATACTGCAGACTTTGTTGAGATGTAAAATCAATATATAACATGGAGATACATTTTAGTACTCAATTAAAAAAATTCAATAATCTTGGAAGTGTTTGGGGTGGAAGTAAGTATTTTGTAAACAAAGAAGTTATACTTGCAGTATAACTATAAGTATTACACCAAAATTATTAATTTTATATCTTTGATACAAACAGAACATTGTCTAGTGATCTTATGTACATTTATTTGTGTATTTCTCTTGCATGCTGTATGTAAGAGTTAATACTTACGAGGGTGGGCTGGGTAGAGGCACCTGATGGATCTTCCATGTGGCAACAGACATGGAATGCTCATCTGCTGCGTAACAACGCCATAAGCTCTGGATGAGTGTGGCTGCTGGCTGCCGTCTTCGGATCATGTGCTTCTGACGCTGTTGCTGCTGTACCTTGAGAGCAAATCCTGAACCCAGGATGCCCTAAGTAAAAGGAATGAAAGATAAATTATTTATAGAAAAAAGGCAATAAAAACTGGACAAAGAGCAATTAAAATGTCCAGAATTTATTCCAGGTTGTTTTGAAATGCTT